>NW_022900932.1:34352833-34411881 GCF_012274545.1 Fukomys damarensis
AAAAAAAAAAAAAAAAAAAAAAAAAAAAACCGAGAGAGAAATGTGGCCTTCTATAGTGCGGAGCAAGTTAATGTGTGTCTGTATGTAGACACGATGGTTGTATTATGTAGGCAAAACTATGAACTGACTACTTGGAGATTAAGTATAGTTTAAGGAGATGATTCTGATTGTCGATATGACAAGGGGTTGATTTTGATCATTAATTGCAATATGTGAATTTGACTTCAATAAAAAAAAAACACCTAAGCAGATTGGTAAAATTCTAGATATGTCTGTGACTGACTGGCATGTGGGCCAGCAAAGAGGGGGGAAGACTCGGCGTAAATGTGGGTTTCGCCAACAAAAAAGCTTGTACCTTGACGGAATAAAGAGGAGAGGGAGAATGAAATATTCCCTTTTGGAAAATCTCTAGTCTTCATCATTGCTGTTGGACATGGTTCTCCTGTTTATTTAACTTTCTACCTCAGATTATCATCAGTGCACTACAGTGCACTTCTCAGCCTTTGCCCTTTAACTATCGCTGCATCCTTAACTCCATGTGTTTTGAGGCTTCTTCTTTATCAGCTAAACAGCTCCTGGATCCTCCAGCTCTCCAGGGTGCAGACAGCAATTGCTGACTCTTCTGCCTCTGATCCTACCTTTGCATCATTATACACATATTTCCTATGATTATGTTCCTCTAGAGATCTCTAGTTAATAAGCAAAGAAATCACAGAGATTTATGGAAGCTAGTATTTAGACCAAGGCTACCTTTGAAAATATAATTGTTTAAGCATTAGGTTTGTATTTCCAATAAAAAAGTAAAAATAAATAAAGGACAGCTACTTATTTCACAATTACCTGGACAGATGATTTCATATAAACTACATAGTCATGATTGGAATCTTAAATGGCCCTCAGAAACCCTCACTAAAAGATGGCCTGCCAGCCTGTGGCAGAAGTGGTAGGGTAGGGCATACATTAAAGTATTTACATTCCTGAGCATGTGCTGAAGAGGATGTAAGGACCCTGGTCTCTTTTTGTTTCCTGGTCACTTTGAGGTAAAGATTTTTTTCTCCCTAACACATGATTTTGCTATGGTGTACTCTTCGCTGTATTCCTGAAGTGATGGAAATATGTGACCCTGTACTGAAATCCCTGAAACCATGAGCCAAATTAAATATTTCTGCCCTTGAAGTTGATTTTTCATGGTATTTATTTTTGTTATGATAATAGCAAATAAGGAGAAAATCATTTCTTCCTGGAACCATTCTTCAAAATAGATATTACTGCCCCTAATTCATGAAAAACCTGTAAGGAAGACATACGTATGATATAAAGCTAAACTTCTTTCTGTGATCAATATCCTTATTCTCTGAGTCAGTATTTACATTCTTTATCATGACATATACTATCTATCCATGAAGAAAAAAGGACTGGCCTTTTTATCTTTTTATTTTTCTGTGTCAAAAATGCATGTGTAAAACATACTTGCCAGTTAGGCATAAACTGTAGGATGGATGGTGTAATAAATTAGTGCATTTGATTAGAATGCTTAAATGTTAGATATAGGAAGGATATTGAGGGACTAATTTGGTGTATTTCTCTGCTTCCAGGTATATAACTATGGAACATTTTAGGATATTGGTTATAAAAATTTCACTTGTATCTAAGATCCCAAAGAAAACATTTTGAATGAATCCTTGAATGTCGCTGTCAAAATTCCTCCTATAGGTTGAATTTAAAAGCAATGGAAGATGTTTAATTAAAGCTCATGTTTTATTCTGATGCAGCTTAAGCAAAAAACTGGGAAAAGTCCTCTGTCAGGATTCAGTCTCATTAAATAAATTAAAGTGAAACAAAATCAACACAGATACAAAATAAAAGATGACACTGATTTTCCATTATCTTAAAGTGAATAAAATCATTTTAAAGAATTATATTTATGGATTTATTTGTTGCCTTCTATTTTTATTTAAATTTGTTCATAATTATTAAATTATAAGAAACACGCTTGTTAATTTTTCTTGTCTTTTCTGAGAATAAATAGTCCAAACTCAGTAATTGCATGGTGAGGTTCATAAGTGAGAACAGACCACTTGGAAAATGCTTATTGAGTACAGTTTGTTGTAACACTCAGTAGTTAGGTGCCTGAAGGTGTGTTGAAAATAAGAGATAAACATTTCCATTAACCCAGTTATATATTAGGAGCCATCTAAGCCTACTCATTTCACCAAAGAGAATCTCAAAATATATCTTTAAATTAGTTTTGTCTAAGACTGGCTTTCTTTTTAGCATTAAATTTATTGGCACATTTTAGGCATGCAATACATTTACATTCATCACTGGGAACTTGTACCATTACATGATGTGTTTTGGTTCTTATTTTTTTCCCCATTTCACTGCCTTTCCATCAACCCCTCCACTCTCCCTACTTACAGAGACTTTGTTTCCACTTTTCCCTTTTCTCTTTTTCCCTTTTCCTTCTTTCCTTTCTCCTACCTTTCCTACTTCTCCTACCTGTTTAGTGCTTTTCTTCCTATTTCAAATTATCTATCATACATTTTGATCCTTACTTACACTTTTAGTTTCTTATACCAGAGAAACTAGTCAGTATATACATGTTTGTCCTATTTATTTCACTTAAGAGTATGGCATCACTATGCTTCCATTTAGATGTAAGTGTCTCTAGTTTCTCCTTATTTATGGCTGAGTAGTACTTCATTTTATATAAAAACAAAACAAAACACATCTTTACCCAATCTCCAGTTGATGGATACTTGGCCGGTTTCTAACCTTCAGCTATAACAAACTGTGCCCCTATAAACATGGGTGTGCATATAACACTGTGGTATGATTCTTGTAATTCTTTTGGAAAGATACCCAACAGAGGGATGGCTGGGTCAAATGGAACCTCTAATCCTAGTTCTTTGAGGTATCTCCATATTGATTTCCATAATGGTTGCACCAGTCTGCACTGCCACCAACAATGGAGAAAGGTTCCTTTCTCCCCACAACCATGCCAATATTTGTTGTTGTGTGATTTCTTGATAGCAGCCATTCTTTGCGGGATGAGATGAAATCTCAGTGTTGTTTTCATCTGCATCTCTCAAATGACCAGTGATGTGGAGCATTTTTTCATATATTTACTTGCTGCTTCTATTTCTTTGTCTGAGAAATGTCTGTACATTTCAGATGCCCACTTTAGAATTGGGTCTTTACATTTGAGGCAGCGGTTGTTTTGAGTTCTTTACATATTTTAGATAATAGTCCTTTGTCTGAGGAGCAGCTGGTAAAAATTTTTTCCCACATTGTAGGTTGTCTCTTAGTTCTGCTGATGGTTTCTTTTGCAGTGCAGAAGCTTTTTAATAAGATGAGATCCCAGTTGTTGTTTCTGCTAGTTCGAGTGCTACTGAGGATTTGTTCATAAAAACTTCCTATGCCAATGTCTTCCAGAGTTCTGCCTAACTTATCTTCCAGCAGGTTTAGTGTTTTTGTTTTTATATTTAGATCTTTAATCTACTTGGATTTAAATTTAGTGCATGGTGACAGATAAGGGTCTAGTTTTATTCTTTTGCAGATTGAGATTCAGTTTTTCCAACACCTTTTATTAAGAGGCTATCTTTCCTCCAGCGGGGACTATCAGTTCCTTTGTCAAAGATGAGGTAGCTGAGTGCATCTGGAGTTGTTTTGTGTCTTCTAATCTGTTCAACTGATCCTCAGGTCTGTTTCTTTGCCAGTACCATGCTGTTTTTATCACAGTGACTTTGTAGTATAGTTTCAAATTGGGAATTGTTATACCCACTGCCATGTGTCTATTGCCTAGGATGGCTTTTGCTATTCTAGGTCTCTTATGGTTCCAAATGAAGTTCTGGAGTCTTCTTTCTAGTTCTGTGAAGTATAGTGTTGGGATTTCAATTGTCATTTCATTGAATCTGTGTAGCAGTTTTGGTAGTATGGCTATTTTCACTATGTTGATTCTTCCTACCTAGGAGCAGGGGAGATCTTTCCATTTTCTTAGATCCTCCTCGATCTCTTTTTTCAGAGTGCTGTAGCTTTCAGTATAGAGGTCTTTTGCTTCTTTTGTTAGATTGATTCCCAGATACTTCATTTTTTTGGATGCTATTGTGAAAGGAATTGTTTCCCTAATTTCTTTCTCAGTGAGTCTGTTATTTGTATACAAGAAGGCTATTGATTTTGGGGAGTTGACTTTGTATCTAGCTACTCTGTTAAAAGTGTCAATTAAGTCTAGAAGTCTTTTGGTGGAGTTTTTTGGGTCCTCAATGTAGAGTATCATATCATCAGCAAATAATGACAGTTTAACTTCTTCCTTTCTTATCTTTATTGCTTTAATTTCTTCCTCTTGTGTAATTGGTATGGCTAATGCTTCCAGAACTATATCAAAGAGGATTGGTGATAGTGGGCATCCTTGTCTTGTTCCTCATTTTAATGTGAAGGTTTTCAGTTTTTGGCCATTTAATATGATGTTCGCTGTTGGTTTTTCATAGATAGCCTTTAAGTTGAGACATAGACCATCTATTCCAATTTTTGCAGAGTTTTTATCATGAATGGGTATTAAATTTTGTCAAATGCTTTTTCTGCATCTATCGAGAGGATCATGTGGTTCTTGTCCTTGACTTTGTTAATATAGTGTATTATATTTATTGATTTACATATGTTGAACCATCCTTGCATCCCTGGAATAAATCCACCTTGGTCAGGATGTATGATCTTCTTGATGATCCTCTGTATTCTGTTTGCTAGTATCTTATTCAGGATTTTTGCATCTATATTCATTAAGGAGATTGGCCTGTAGTTCTCTTTTTAAGTTACATCTTTCCCAGGTTTGGGAATCAAAGTGATATTTGCTTCCAGGAATGAATTTGGAAGTATTGCTTCTCTTTCAATTTCATTGAAAAGTCTGAATAGTAATGGCAGTAGTTCTTCTCTAAATATCTTGTAAAATTCAGCAGTGAATCCATCAGGACCTGGGCTTTTCTTTGTTGGTAAGTTTTTAGTTACAGTTTCAATTTCACTGATTGTAATTGGGGTGTTTAAAATGTTTTTATCTTCTCTTTCAACTTTGGTAATTCATAAGTATCTATAAATCTCTCCATTTCTTCTGTGTTTTCTGTTTCATTAGAGTACAGGTTCTCATAGTATGTATTAATGATCCTCTGGATTTCTGTGGGATCTGTTGTGACTTTGCCTTTTTCATTACTGATTGCATGAATCTGAGCCTTTTCTTTACTTTTTATGATAAGGTTTGCTAAGGGTTTATCCATTTTATTTATTCTTTCAAAGAACCAACTCTTTGATTCATTTATTTTTTGTATCATTTTCTTAGCTTCCATTGCATTGATTTCTGCTCTAATCTTTATAATTTCCTCTCTTGTTCAAGCTTTGGGTTTTTCTTGCTCTTGTTTTTCTAGGAGTCTAACAGTCATAGTTAGGTTGTTTATTTGAGCTTGCTCTGATTACCTAATGTGGGCATTCAGTGCTATGAATTTTCCATGTAGAACTGCTTTCACTGTGTCCTATAGATTCCTGTATGTTGCATTGGCATTTTCGTTTATTTGTAAAAACTGTCTGATTTCTTCTTTAATTTCCTCTGTGCTCCATTGATTATTTAGGAGAGTGTTGTTCAATTTCCATGTGTTTGTGAAGTTCCTACGGTTTCTTATGCTATTGATCTCCAGCTTTACTGCACTGTGATCTGATAATATACAGGGAATAACTTCAATTCTTTTGCATTTATTCAAACCTGTTTTGTGAGCTAGTATGTGGTCTGTCTTGGAGAATGACCCATAACTGTACAATTTCTAATAGCTAAATCCTGGAGACAGCCTGTATATTCATTAACAGATAACTGGATGAACAAAATGTGGTATTTATGTGTAAGAGAATACTAATTGTCTATAAAGAATGGCACATTTGAGATATTTGTAGGAAAATGAATGCACCTGGAAAATATAATATTGAGTGAAATAAACTAGACACACAAGTTTAAATACCGTATGGTATCTCTCATTTAAGTGAGGTGAAGTACAAACAAAGAAAATGATAAAGGACAGATAGAAAGAGTCAAGGAGATGAATCTTTTGCAATAAGCAAGTGGTCCAAGGGAACAAAGAACAGGGGTGAAGAGGAAGAGAAAGGTGAACAAGAGGAATAAAGATATGCCATGTACAGGAACCTAATAACTCCAATTTATATGAACACTACACACTATAACATGAGATAAAACAAATAATAAGTGTGAAAATCTGGATAGGGGAACAAGAGGAGGGAGAAAGATAGGGAAAGGGAAAGTGATTAAAAAATAAGCTGTAAAATGTATGTGTAACCAATTCCCAAGATTATAGTAAACTGCATGAATTGCAACTATACTGATAAAAATTTTAAAAAGTTAAAAGAAGTAAAATAATGTAAACTTGTAATGAAAGTAATGCATTATGTTTAGAACATTAAAAAAGATGAAACACAACCTTCAAAAGTGGTTTATTTTATAGGAAATAGTTGCCTTTAGACAGAGTTGAGGAAAATTCTATTCCTTCTATTTTATTTGTATGCTTCCTCTGAACACACACACACACACACACACACACACACACAAGGGAAAATCAATCTGTTAGTCATCATTCCAGTATGGTAACAAGCTATATGAATAATAAATTTAAAGAGAAGAAGAAAGTAGTTTGGTTTACAATTGTGGAATTTTTGGCACAAGGTTAGTTGGTGTCATTGCCTTTGGTCCTGTAGCCAAGCAGTAAATCACAGGAGAAGTTCATGGTAGAGAAAACTGCTAACCTCATGCCAGTCATGAAGGAACCAGAGATAAAAATGAGGGGCCAGGATCCCAATATCATCCTCAAAGTCGTGCCCTCATAGGATCCAAGACTTCCAAGCAGGTCTACCTATTAGAGCTTCTACAACTCCTCAACAATTCCATGGCTATGGTGAAATAAGATTTTAACAAATGGGCTTCATCCAAATCACAGCAATCTGCATTCCATGAATACATATTACTTTAATGAGTATTCAGGATGACCATACAATTTGGATATATTGAAGAAGTTATTAATAGGTAATTATTTAAAATCATTATTATTGGAACCAATACATAGTGTACTTAAAATTACTATACCATTCAAGATTATCTGATCAAATTTTAGAACAAAGCTACAGTAGAGTATAACATATATATATATATATATATATATATATATATATACACACACACACACACACACATACTTTTCAATTATGCTACAGAAGGACAGATAGAGTAGTCGCATAACATAGAAATTATAACACTAGTCAAATCAATTTAAATTACTTTGACATGAGTTAGTAAATATTCATAAATAACAGGTAAGAAAATGTTAAGTTCTAGTTCTGTTTAAGCTGGCATCCCACACCTTCTAAATTCCTTATATATTCTATCCCTGTAACGTGCCTTATCTTTCTTTCACCAGGTATTTGTCATCCACATGTCTCCTAGCTCATGCTGTGTGGGGAGAGGGGACTTACCTAAAAATGTCCCCTGGAAATAAAGATATTCAATTTGTGATTGTGAAATAAAATGAATGTTGAAAAGATCTGTATGTAAACTGAGTTATGGAAGATTGGGTAGAATGTCAGAGATAACAGAAATTTGGGAAATTGATATTTAATGGAATTTGTTTGATTTAAGAACCATGCTTTTTCAACTGTAATTTTAGTGGAGAATTTAAAAAGTGGGAAAACTGTACTTGTTATATTATCACTTGGTTTAAGGTAGATTTTTTAAGACTAAATAATGTTAACAAGCTTTTACCATTTCACCTGACTTTTGCCCTTTAGCATGAATCTCTAAAACAGCAGAGCAAAAAAGTCATAGAATACTGAACTCATAAGTTCACAATGAAGTTTTCTATATGCAGGTGAAAATTCAACTCCATATGCACTGGAAATTATAGGCTTTATCTTTATCCTTGATGTTAGATAAATAATGCAATGATAAAAGATGAATATCCTCTTACATGGTAACTTTTCTCGATTTGGGGCAAGTTTCAGGAACACTAGAAGTGACAGTGGGAGGACCTAGGCTAAGCAGAATGTCATGATCATAAAGTGCTACAGGTGTGGCTGTTTCCTCAAAAAGCAACTATATTATATATATAACATATATAACTTATATATCTAACTTATATATATATCTTATATATAACTTATATATCTTATATATAACTTATATAGTTGCTTTTAGATATATATAGAGAATAGAGAGAGAGAGAGGGAGAGAGAGAGAGAGAGAGAGAGATACTTGTGTATAAATAAATACCTCTATGAATAAATGTTTCAAATAACTCCCTGAAGTCTTTGGGATCATAGCATTTTTCTGTTTGATTAAGATGACAATGACAAATAATAATTATTTACAAAAATATTTATAAAGTGGGCCAGGGATTTAGTTCAGTGGTTCCACAACCTACCTCCCAAGTTCAAGGTTCCAAGTTTGATGCCAAGTACCAAAAGAAAAAAAAATTTACAAAGTACATTAAGACAGACTATTTGTGAGATTTATAATTTCCATCAATTTAGAAAAAAATCCATTCACTTTATTTTCAAACACAATTGTAATTTCTTCTGAGACTCTAAAAATCATTGTCACATTGCTAGTATTTTTCCTATTTCTCTGCTATTGCATTCTAGTATTATCTTCTTTTAACCCTAGCTAGGATTAAAACCAATGTTTTTAGATATATTTTTTATTTCCTAAATTTCTTTTTTAAAAAAATCTATGTTTCCAGTCATGTTTTTTACTTTCCTCTCTTTTCTTGAATATATAGGATATACTTATGATTTGAGTAGTTCTACTATTGCCTCTATTTGCTAAATCTATAATTTCTTATTTCTGAATATGCTTCTATCAATATCTGATTATTTGTGATGTCCTCTTACTATTTTTGTTTTTCATTTAGCTTGTAATTTTTGTTTCGATTCTAGAAATTGTGAATTTTACATTGTTATTGATGTTGTTAAATTTTTTTGTTGTTAGCTCTTGCCCCACACATAATTCATGAGTTGAAATTTGTATTAGTGCTCACAAGAGCTTGCAGAGCTGGGTCAAGGCTCCACAAAATTTTGACTACACATGCTCTGAGTCAGATTTAATGCAAAACAGAGAAATTTACAAGATCGGCCTACAACAGCTGCCCACAACAGCTACCCACAGAGTCAAGTGTAAAAGAGTGCAAAAGATCGTGCCATGTACTAGAGACTCCGAAGGATCCCGCTGAGGGACGGGGGGCCACGGCAGTGTCCCATACAATTCTGTATTAAGAGCCTGAAGTATCCTCAAAGAAATACTGTGGGGTCTCCCCAAGGAGGCCGAAGCTTTGGCACTAGAAGCTAAAGAGTCTGCCCCAGCAGGCTGACCCGCTCATGCTGGAAGCTGAAGAATCTGCACCAAAAGCCTCGAAACAATTCCGAAAGTAAGGTGATGACTGGATTACTGGAGCTCCTCTGAAGAAAGCAGCCAGAGCTCATCTGAGTAAATCAGCCACAGCGGAGCTCCTCCAAGGAAGAACAACTGACATCCTTATCCTTCCCTCCTGTTTTCCAAAAGTATTACTGCTTGGTTTGGAAGGGAGAGAGAAACAGTCATTTCATTAGGTGCCTTGTATCTGTGAATACATGGGCAAGAGTTTTGTAAACACTGTTCAAAATCATACTTAATGGCAATGCAAAAAATCATTGCTTCATAATATATATTAGCACCACAGATAGATAGATAGATGCCAGAATGAACACACAGTTTCAGGGAAAGTTTTATTTTCAGTATAATGAATGTCTTTCTTTTCAAGAATCAAATTATTTACTTGAATTATTTTTTTCAATCATTTCTTAGAGTATATATCTTCTCCAAGAAGTCTTTGATAAAATAAGAATAATTATGTGGGTCTTAACAATATTAGCACCACAGATAGATAGATAGATGCCAGAATGAACACACAGTTTCAGGGAAAGTTTTATTTTCAGTATAATGAATGTCTTTCTTTTCAAGAATCAAATTATTTACTTGAATTATTTTTTTCAATCATTTCTTAGAGTATATATCTTCTCCAAGAAGTCTTTGATAAAATAAGAATAATTATGTGGGTCTTAACAGTAGGCAAAATATATCGTAAAATAACCTCTCAGTGGAAGATTGAAATATAGGAGTTCTTCCTTTACTCCTTAAGGCAGGTTTTTATGGGATTATATAAAATGAAAACTGGTCCTTTGGAAAAAGCGATGCAAAAATAATGTAAATAAATAACTTAATAAGGTGAGGCTATTGGGCAAACAGCATAAATCAAATGAATTTTCCTGCATGGGCTTTGCACTTTTAAGCCTAGGAGAAAAATGTGTTCTATTTTTAGTTAGGAGAAAGACATGGAGCAAGTTAAGAATACTGTGTTATTTATAGAACATATAAAAATCTCTAATCAATAAAAGAATAGTCTTTGTCATTAAGATTGTAAGCAAGTCATGATTCATAATCAAATATGCCATGGAGTCTAGTAATTATTACATTTTATGCATAAATTTTCAAGTGAAACATATTAAAATTTCTACATGACTTTTGACAACATAAATTATATTTACCTCCCTGTAAAAACTGGCATATTTGCCGTTTGAGAATGCACATAGAAATTCTATTTTATTCAACTTGGCATTAAGGAAATTGCTTAGCATAATGACAATGGTACAGAATCTTCTCTCTGGGTTTGTAACCCTGAGTGACAGTCAGTGACTCTGTAATGATAGATCACACTAATAAATAAATAAAGTGACTTCTCTGCTCCATGGTGCTCTTTTGATATGTGATACTTGGCAGAACATTATTAAAGAATAATTGTGCCCATGGTGTATTGAAATAGAACATCACTAGAAAAACATTTCCTGGGTGATGTATTGCACCTCCTGCAGCTCTTAGAGATCTCAGAATGCATTTCAAAAGCTAAACCTGGAACTATTTGGGGGATAAAATAAATTCTTTCCTAATAATTGTGAGATTGCAATGTGTGTCTATGAGAGTTTTAATCTCTGTCAATCCACAATCTTAAGCAATACATTTTACAAATATATATGCAAACCTGACACCATCTTCCCATACTTTAGTTATTATATATATATGAAATAAATGAATATATATATATGAATATATATATGAATGAAAAATTAGATCACTTTTGGAATATAGAAGCTTACAGTATAATTTTATACATTGAGCAAGATGGAGTGTAATCACTGAGCAAGAGAGAATGTGATTGTGGTCCACAAGATTTATATAAGCAGTATATATGAGCATAGGAAAAACAATTTTCATAAGAGTTCAAAGCTCTTATGAAGAAGAAATGATAGAGTGAAGCTCTTTAACTTTTAAATAAGTTTTGAAGCTGCCTTTCTCGCCACATAAAGCCTATAAATTCAACTTCACCATTTGAGAATGAAACTTAGAATAGCACAGAACCAATGAGGACAATATGAGTAATTCTGCATGCTTAGCAAAATATGAGCTAGATACAGTTTTCAAATTCTGCACTGTCTTCACACCTGCTAATTTACATAGCTTAAATTATTCTATGCTAAGACACTCAATATTATCACCTTAGTCGAACCTTGGATGCTATTAATAAACAGATCCATCAGAGTCTGTATATAAAGTTACAGCCTACATCCTGCATGGGAATACCCGGTCAGGTTTTGAATGGTGGTGACAAGGAGGCTTTGAGATCTAGCCCGTCCTTGACTCTACCTGTCACTGGTGTGAGGTTCCAGCCTAAAGAAAGACAGCCATTACCCTAGTGCTTCTAGGTGAGATTTATTTTTTGAATTTTGACTCCTTTATGAGTATCATTTTACAATTTATATCCTGTCTATGAAGAACTTCAAATTGATAGAGAAAGAGACAGCATTGGCCTTTAGGTCAAAAAAATAATTTATTACATCAACATGTTATGCAGATATCTATGACAATGAATCATGAAGAATTGGAAGACATCAACAGAGGATACAGAAAGGCTTCAGCAGTACAGGGGTTTGTAAAGATGGACAGGCAGGTTTTTTTTTCTTTTTAAAATTTTCTTTTACTGTATGAACGTATTTATTACTTTAAAAACTATTGCAGCTTTTTTATTATGTATTTGCTGGTTATTTAATAAGCAACTGTCTTACTTTTTATGTACCTGATTTTTACTCTGTTTATATTTTAGTCTAATTTTTTTCTTCCTGATATTTTTGATTCGTGGTTAACAGAATTCTATAAAAAACATACTGTTAACCTACAATAAAAATACACTTTTGCTTAGAAGAAACAGAACTCAATATACTTATATCTTTTAATTTTTGATTTTGCTTAATTTAGATTTCTTCCTGTGTAATGTAAAGAGTTCTAAATCATTCACTTTCCTACATCTCTGGAATTGCCTTAGTGATTATGCATTTTCTTATTTCTGTTCTAATCTCTCTCTCTAGATTTATTTTTCTCTTCTCTCTAAAAACAAAATCAATTTACCTCCCATCCTAAAATTTTCCTTCAACACTGAGAAGATAGAGAAATGGCAACCAGATTTAGCTCATGAGTAATTGGCATCAATTTTAGGGACATGAAATTGAAGAGCTGAAGTTAGGTAAGTTAGGAAGCTGGAATGGCAGTTGTACATGATAAATATTAGCAGTAGGTCATTATATTCCCTAAAGTAAGTTTTTAAATTTTTTCAGCTAAACTTGATAGCAGCAAACTATAACCTATGTCCCATTTAAGACCTTCTCAATCGGACTATCATAGGAGGAGGCATTACAGGCATTACATACACATGTTTAACAATCTCCCTGGGTGATCTTTTTATCATGGAAGTGTGACAAATAGAAGAAAAGAAGTCAAATGGGAGTTAAATACTCAGTTGTAAAACCCCATTCTTTCTCTTAATCACATAGGTGTGCACATTTTTACAATCCTAATTCATAAAAGCTGAAATAAAAAATTAGCTTATCATATACTACGTGACTTTAACAAGAGACCAATATTTTAGCATTAGGCATATGTAGGAGAGGTAAAAGCATTTTTATTCCACCTTTCTAAGTTTTGCAGTGGTTCCCTGTAACAGAAATCAGACTAACAAGAGGAAAACTAACAGATATTGATTAACGCATATATCTCAAAATACATGGGAGAAAATGAGTAGTGCAAATGGAACTTAAGAATCTAGTCTTCCTTCCATTTGTGACTAATAAAATATTTTTGAGTTTCTGACTCAAGAAACAAGTCACAAGAAAGAGACAAGGAAAAGTACAATTGATAAGGGTAACCTTTGTTGTGCCTGTTCCAGTGAGTGCCTTCTCCACTGGAAAGAATCCCTTGGGATTAAAAGTCATCTTTATTTTCCTTATACAAATAGGGTGACACACTTATGAATGGAGAGTTTTCTTTATATATGTAAAGATTTTTTTTTTATAAAATGAAAGAATACTTTCTGTCTTTAAAACTTCTCCAGCTTCTGTTGCATCTCAAAATAATCCTTATGCCAAATAGGCATATTTATAATTACTTTATTTTTTCCTTCCACATATTACTACAGAGGCTTTTTAAGTACACATTCCATATTTTAAAAATTCAAAGCAGAGAAACAGGCATTTGAATGGTAAAGTAAGCTTTAAACTCCTAGGTAATATCCTATTTTCCAAGTACCTATTGCACAATCTCCAAGTATGTGTTTAAAGTGATTAAAACATTAATAATTTTATTGTTATCAAATCATATGTATAACTGCTCAGAAAAATGGAGAAAATAATGCAATAACATCAAAATTCTCACATTAAAGTTTCTGTCTTATTCATCATACAACAATACAAACAACAAAGTTAGAAGCAATAAAATCACCATTACATACCTTATTACTATATTGCAAAATAGCAATTGAGTATAGGATATAAACCCCATGAAGACAATAGATGTGCATGTGTATGGGGTAAGGAACGTCAGGTCCTAATCTGTCACCAATGAAGGTGGAGACATGTTTTCTCCTTATATGTCTTGTTAACAAAGTATGGAATGTTAGGCAGTTCTGGTCTCAGCCTATTTCCGTAATGTAACAAGGTAATACAGTACTGTAGTTAACTCAGTGAATACTATCACAAGTAACAGTTCACTCACCTTTCTAGAAGAACATCTGTAGTAGTCCTGGGCTATCTTACTGTTATCACAAATATAAGAAAAGTTGTGTATTCTCATATCTGAAATTGAGATTTGGGAATACTGTTTGGATCCATAAGATTCAAACTAAAATGAACTACTATGGAAATTGAATCACACAACTGGCAAAATGCTGACAATGTATTTTTTTGAGTTTCCCTGAAACTATACTAAGGAAAAAAAGAGACATTTATATCAAACTTACTGAATGATATGTAAATTACTATCACTTGATAGTCATCTCTGTCTTATTAAACAGTTTCACATCTATGCCAAATTTAACACAACTGTTTTATTTTCCAGACTTTTATAACTTCAGAGGTAATTGATTTTTTTATTCTTTATTCTTAATGCAGTCACTCTTGATACTATACTCATCAACAATGAAATACCTGTGTATTACAACTTTGTGCTGATCCATTGTGACAGCTCCAAAAGCATGTGTTATAGACTTATAGATTATCCACAATGCTCTCACTAAAATTAAAGACTATTATATAGCTAATTCCATAAATTGGAGAACTAAAGTTGTCCCATCCTGTTGAACAGCTCTCAAAATTTTAAAATTTTTTACATGGAATGCCAAATGCTGAATTACGGATCATGCTACCTGTTTTAAGCACAT
The DNA here is from genome assembly GCF_012274545.1 of Fukomys damarensis. Classification (NCBI taxonomy): domain Eukaryota; kingdom Metazoa; phylum Chordata; class Mammalia; order Rodentia; family Bathyergidae; genus Fukomys; species Fukomys damarensis. The sequence goes on from NW_022900932.1 coordinate 34,367,662, forward strand.
ATCTATCCAAATGGAAAAGAATTAAAAAAAAAAAGATATTAGCTGTGTAAGGACTCAAGGATTTTTGTAGGCTGGAAACATAAAAATAGTAGTTAAAAGTTATTGTCTGGGAATGAAAAAGTATTTTAAAAGTAAGTTTATTACAAGAATAGTTAATTATAAGAAACTCAGGTTGTAATACTTTTTGAACAGATCCCTCATGATATAATAAAAACAAATCTTAATATGAAAGTAATATTGGCCTCTTTCCCATCTTCAAGAACCAGTTATTTGCTTTCTTGATTTCTGTTAAAACATCTTTTTCATATTCTTATACTTTAAATAAAAATATTTGGTGACATATAACAAAAATATTTAATTTTATTAAAATTCTTTCATAATATTCAATATAATTTCAAGCTCAAATAATTAAATATTGATTAATAGCTACAAATTACCTATTTCAAAAGAAGTAAGAACTATTATCTTCCCTTGAGGCAAATACATTTCTTAGATGTGAATAAATAAAAGAACAAGAAAATGTATCAAATAAACAAAGAGATAACATATATAAAATATGTTATATTAATTAAAAATAATGGCAGAGGAAGGTAATAGAGTGTACAATTGAGCAATAAAATTTTCAGCACCTTATTCAGAGTAATTTAGCAGATGGATGTAACACTGTACAAAAATTGATGAATAGGAAAGGAATTTTTTACCAGAGAAATGTTTCCAACAGAGAGAGAAATACAGACACCGTGGGATGGATCTTATAGTGCTGAATGAAAAACAGAGGGCCACCATGATTTATGGAAAGTAAAATATCTAGAGAAAATCCTAGTCAGAAGGAACATGGTCTAAACCTTATCAAGCTTTGTAGTCTATTTGTAAAACTGCATTGATTCTGAAAGATTGGAATCCTTAAGAGTGTTTCAGGTGATTACCTGCTATTACATTTTAAAAAGAAATTTCTGATAATCATGTTGAAAATAGATTGTTTGAAGAAAGGAGAACACATGTGAACGCAAAGAAGGGACTCAAAGTAATCATCTAGGAGGTAACGTGGCTTGTAAGAGATCAGTAGTATAGGTAGTAAGAATTCATGGGGTTCACAGGTACGCTTTAAAAGGAGAGCTGATGGAATTTTCTGATGACTAGAATATAGAGTATGAAAGGCAGAGAAAGTTTGAGTATCATTGGAGAAGTTTCCAGAGAGGAGATTGGGACTTCAACTTGTCCCCTTCACCACTTTTCATGGAAAAGAATTTCAGAACTTGTCAGGAAGTGGCATATGCAGATTTATTAAGTAAAATCAAAGACATACACACTTGGAAAGATGTGCAGGCACTCAAAGAAAGGACATAATGCTCAAATATATCCAATATGGGTTTGGATGTAATTTATACGGTCTTGGGGGTAGCTTATGACAAAGATCTGGGATGTGTATCCCCCGTGTCTATCATACAGCCTATTAATTGGGCTAGGTTACAACGCAAGATGTTTTCATGTGTTTGAAGTTTACAAATATGATACCCAACTAATAATGCTGTTTGTTTGAATGCAAAAGTCGCTGGAATTGGTAATTTATAGTATCAGAAGAAAAGCATAGGCCCAAATTGCAAGCTTATTGTGTTTTTTTAAGACTCTTAGGAACTTAGGAGTAAGAAGTCTGGAAGGAAAAAATGGGTTTTCAATGAAAAAGGGATTGTAACTTTGGGTAATATACTTTCAGACTTCAGTTTTCTTTAAAAAGCATAATTGTATAATTAAAATTTCCTTGTTTCTTTCATACCAATGCTTATTTCTTCTATCCTACTTCAATAATTCATGAAGTTTGAGCAAAGAGAAGTATGAGGTTTCATTTTACTGAGATGAACAGGACAGAAGAAAGGGAAAATGAAAGTTCAGAGTATTAGAGACTCACCATGAAGTCCTGTAGTGAAATTTATTTATTCCTGTGTCCTCTGAGGGACAGAAAATAAATACTGGCTAGAGACATAAATATAAGATTATATATCTATCCTTTCTACTATTTGTGCGAGATAACATGAGTAGTAAAAAGAATCTACCAATAAACAAGGAATACAGAAAAGTCAAGAGTTTATTTTTATCAGGGTATACTGCCAAAAAGGACAGCAGGTGAGTTTGTTAAGAGGGAAATCACTCAACCAGCATGAGAAAGTGTTGTTTTTATAAGGATTTGAGGATACTAAAAAAATACACAGGAGGCTCTTATGGCTATGTCTAGATGTTCCCCCAAAGCCTTTTGCAGCCATAGTTAGGACTTTTTCAGAAGTGGCTAGAACAGGAGTGTGAGTCTTGGATTGATTCATGGTTAAATGCTAGGCTCAAGAGCACTAGAATCAAGGGTGTGAGTGCTATCCACCCTTAGGAGTCTGGAGAAAATAAAAGGGGCAGAAAGACACTATTAAGGTCCCTTGCCTGCTTGCTTTTGATGTCTTCTACTAGCTGTGAATAGTTTCTCCTTTGTGATGCTTGTATGCAAAGCCACCCTGTCTTGAAGTCAGCTGATCATGGACTGAAAACTCTACAAACTGTGAGCTACACAAACCTCTTCCACTTTAACTTTCGGTGCTGGATATTTGTCTCAGTAGATAGAGAAAAGCAACTAAGATAGCAGCAAATGTGGTTATTAAAAGAATGTCTTTTCCTGGATTATTTAGCAATCTGGAGATCTACATTAAGCACCTGTATTTCATTTAAAATTATATTTGCAATTGCAGTTTTTTATTAGTATACATGTGCATTCATCATGGGGAGTTGGAATATGTACATCTTAAAATATAATAGGTGCTGTATTTTTTTCCACTGTGTGGGAATTCACCCCAAAGCCTCACACATACTAGGATAGAGGTACAGCACTGTGCTACACCTTCAGTTTTTTTTTCCAGCTTTAATTGAGTTTATTGGTACATTTTAGGGATACAGTACAGTTACATTCATTGTTGGGATCTTGTACCTCTACATGACAAGTCTTGATTCTCATTTTTTCCCCTTACCTCTGCCCTCCCTTCACCCCCTCCTCCCCTCCCCATCTACAAACACTTTATTTTCAACTTTTCATTATCTCACATTTTTTTTATTTTCCGTTTTTACTCTTCCCCTACCCATCCCACCTTCCCTACCCCTTTAGCTCCTTTCTTCCCATTTCACAATGTTAGTAATCTTATCAGGATCTTCTGTATTATTGTGGGTTATTCACACCAGAGAAATTATTCGGTATTTACACATGTATGTGTAAACACCTTCAGTTTTGATAAGACTATTTCCTCTTGGTTACAGAAGATCTTTAGCTTTTATATAAGGAGGGTGACAAGGAGGCCTATACGTATCCTTCAATAAAGATTTGTTGGCAATCATGAGAAGGAATGAACGCATCTTATATAAAAAAATTTGCTTTTGGAATTGTGGCTATTTTATAACCACCAAAGTATTAGTGCTTTAACACATCTGGTTAGGGGAAATAATTCAATTCACAACACTAACTTTAAATTGTATAGTCATTTATCATATTATAATGATGTATTATATGTTGTATTTATTGTCAGTTTGGGATACTTTGTTTGTATCCCTCACCAAATACAATAAAAATCTTTTCTCTCATTTATAGTTCTACATTTTACTTTTATCTTTTTTAGCCTTGATACAGTTGAAAACTTGTCAAGGTTGTCTGATGCTGTCATGTCAAATGAAGTATCTCATGTCATGAAACAGGCTTTAATAAATAAATAGATCTGAACAAAATAATACAAATTTTAAACTGTGAATTTAAAAGTTTCAATGTTTTTAAAATAAATAACTTCATTATAGGTAGTAGCATGTTGCTGAGAACTTAACAATGGTAAAAATATTTCAATTAAATAAATTCATTGTGATATATTTCTTTTAAAATTATTAATATTTTAACTTCAAATAATTTACAAGGTAGCTATATTAACTCTATTTTATTTTTATTTTTTTCTCTCATTGAGTACATTTTAGGTATACAGTACAGTTACATTCATCATTGGGACCTTGAACCTTTACATGACAGGTCTTGGTTCTCATTTTTTCCCCATGACTCTGCCCTCCCTTTACCCCCTCCTCCCCTCCTATTTACAAAATTTTTATTTCCATTTTTTCATTTTCTCATATTTTTTTCCTCTCCCTTATTACCTTTCCCCTACCCTTCCCATGTTCCCAACACCTTTAGCCCTTTTCTTCCTATTTCACATTGTCAACTAAATCATTATTACCTCTATTTTATAGATAAAGAAATGTATAATTCTATAGAAACTAAGTCTTTCAAAGTCGAAAGTGAATCTGAGACAGTTGATTTTGGAATATACTATGCAAAAATTTTGTCATATTTCAGGATAGCTATCAAAACACAAGAAACATATAGCAAAAGCACAGAAAGAAGTGCATCCATGTAAAGTGTTAGGAAAATGCAAATTGTGGAGTTATAATTGAAAACAGTATGGATGTCTTAGAGAAATTAAAAGTGTAATACCATCTAATACCCAACAATTTATTTTCTAGGTATATACATAAATGAAGTAAAATCACCAGTCTTTAAAGATACCTACACTTCCATTTTTACTGTGGTACTATTCACAGTAGCCAAAATTTGAGAATGACCTAGGATAAAGAAATTATGTTATGTGCCATGTGAAATTATTATAAAATGAAATAATATTTAGCTTTAAAATAGTTGAAATATAGTCTGTCATTTACCACAATGTAGATAAACCTGGAAGATATTATGGTGAATAAAATAACCTAGAAAGAGTAAGGAAAATGTTATGTAATCTCTCTTGTATGCATACTTTAAAAAACAAACAAGTCATTAAAGGAAAGTAAGTATGCAAAAAAATGCTGAACATCTTTAGTCATCAGGGAAAGGCAAATCAAAATTACACTGAAGTGCCACCTCATCCCACTCAGAAGAGCTATTGTCAAAATAAAAACAAAGCCAGGCGTGGTGGTGCTCATCTGTAATCCCAGCACTCAGGAGGCAGAGGCAGGAGGATCTCTGTGAGTTCAAGATCAACCTGGGCTACATAATGAGTTCCAGGTCAGTCTCAACTACATAGTGAGACCCTGTCTCAAAAAAAAAAAAAAAAAGAATAAAAACAAGTATTGGTGTGGATTTGGGAAAAAGGAACACTTTTATACTGCAGGTAAGAATGTAAATTAGTGAAGCTACCATAAAAATTGAAAATTAGCATGGAAATTCCTTAAAAAGCTACAATTGGCGCTACCATTTTATTTAGCTATTCTATTCCTGGAGAGGTCCTGAAAGCATTAGAGTCAGAATATTATGGAAATAACTGCACACTCATGTTTACTGCAGTGCAACTTTCCAGTAACTAAGCTATTACAACAGCCTTTGTACCGTTAGCAGATGAATAGATAAAACTCGTGATAAACAGACACAGTAATAAAGAATGATGTCAGGAAAATGGATTGAACTGGGTTTCATCATGTTCAGTGATGTAAAGCAAATTGAAAAGGATAAACATTGCATATTTTCTCTCATATTTTTTTTTTGTTCCATCCCATCAGGCATAGATTTTTTTTTTTTCAGATAGTTAAAAGATAGATATTTGCCAGAGAATTTATATGTTGAAGTAACTATCATCCAAACTATTAATGTTAATGTAAGTATTTGTTTTGATTATTAGTAAAAGAATAATATAATTCTATGAAAAACAAAAGTGAAAATTGTAAAATACATTGCATTTTCATCTAATGGAAAAAAAAACAATTCCCTAGAAATGGTGAATAGCATATAACTGATTAGTATGTATTAGAACAAGAACTTCATCAAATTTCTGTAGCTTACATTACACTGGAGACAGTATTCCTACAAAATTAAAGGGAAATTACCTTCCATAATATCTTTTTAATAACCTGGTATGAATTATGATTTGTACTTTATTTAATGAAGCATCAGTTTGATAAGGGTTGCAATCCATGAAAAGAAGCGATGGGATGAAAATTCAGACTTAGACATTGGACTATAACAACTTATTCATTAGGATAGTAAAAATATAAATAAGAGGAATGACAACATTTTAAGGATTTATTATTATTTGTTTCCAGATGCTCTGTGTCTTTACATTGATCAAAGTATTTCATGAAAATGAATTTTATGGAGAATACAATGTTGAGTAATACTCTCTTTAGGTATCACACAAAGTTGACCAATTGATTATTTGAAATACTTGTGATCTTTTGTTTCAAAATGGACAGACACTATGGGTTAATTTATGCTCTAGACTCTATAAATACAAGGATATCTCTCCTAAATGAGACAATCTTTTTGTCAGAAAGCCCAATGTGTTATATTGAGATGCTTATTTTTATTAAAGACATGCTTGCTTTGGAGCCATTAACGTTACTATGGACAATACCTAGAGATCCTTTCATCCCAAGTAAATGGAGGTTGTTGGAGATTGGGACAGTGGCAAAATCCAGTAGTTAGCTATGCCACAGGACATCCGTGACAGTCATTAACTAAAGAGTTCTTCATATCAGAAACAAAGTTATCCCACTGCAATGAACCTACAAGCCTCAATATAAACAAACAAAGAATAGAAACATCAAAAGGCAAGCCAACAAAATGTTTCCAAAATCTTCTAACCTAACAAGCCCAGTCAATTAAGGGAAAGCATTTAAGGGGAAGAAATCAAAAGTCACACACCAGAATTACTAAAAAATATTAGAAGAGATAACAGAGCAGATTAAAAAAGGGCATTTGGCAAGCTTACAGAAGATATAAGTAGACAAATATTTGGTCAAATAAACAAAATGACCAGTGAGTATACAGAAAACACTAATATAAAGATAGCAGATCCAAACAAAATGTTATAAAGCATGAATGACTGGCAGACAAAAATTAGAATCCATTAAATGGCTCCAAATAGGAATTCAAGAGATTAAAAATTTGACAAAAACTCAGAGCAGTAGAAGTAATCATCTTGAGAACAAAATGTCAGAATTAGAAGATAGAGCTGTTATCAGTGACCAATTCATGAGAGATGCCATAAACACAACAAGAGAACATATAAAATAGATTCACCAGCTCCTAGAGGGCACAAAGAAGATTACTCTGATATTAAATGATTTTAGTGAAAATTAAAAAAACGGAACACATGACATAACCTATTCACTGAAACAATACCAGAAAGCTTTCAAAATAAGGAAAAATAATTTAGCACACAGATAAGTGATGCACATAGTCCCAAATTCCCAGGATCAGAAATAAGTAAAAGAACAACAAACAAACACTTCTTCATGACATGTCATAATGAAAATCCTAGAAGTCTAAAACAAGAGCAGAAGCTTAAAAGCAGTTGGGCAAAAGCAACAAATCAATCATAAAGATATTAGAATTACAGCAGACTTTTTTTTTTTTAGATTATGGGTTCATTTTAGGTATACAAAGAAATCAAGTAGACAAAAAAAAAAAATCAACAAAGAAATTCCAAAATTGAAGAAAACCTTAAAACCGTAAAAGGCAAATAGATATCTGTGGATCATTCCATCCAATATTAAGAAAATACACTTTCTTCTAAGCAGCACATGAAACTTTCTCAAAAACAGACCACATACTAGCCAATAAAGTAAGGTTAAGTAAATGCAAAATAATTAATTTTTTCGCCCACAAATATTATCAAACCAAAGCACAAAGAAATTAGAAATCAAAGACAAAAGAGAAGACATGGAAATTATGCAAATACATAGAAGCTAAACTATATCCTCTTCATTTAACAGTGGGTTATAGAACTAATAGAGGAAAAAATAAAGCGGCATCTGGAATTAAATGATAATGCTATTATAATATATCAGAACTTATGGAACATGATGCATTAGGTTCTAAGCAATTTGTAGCAGTGAATCTTTAAATCACAGAAACAAACTGACCCCAAATAAATAACCTAATGATATATCTCAAGGTCATAAAAAGACAAGAACAAGCCAAACCAAAGTTAGTACAAGGAAGGTTATTATAAAGATTAGAGTAGAAATCAATGAAATTGATACTAAAAATGTACAAAAAAATCAAAGAAGCATTGGTTCTTTAAAAGATTAGACAAAATAGATAAATCTTTCACCAATATAATCAAAAAAGAGAAGTCTCAGATCAACGGAATTGGGACTGCAAAGGGAGAAACCACAAAAGAAACTGCTGAGCTCAAAAAATTAATAATAAGTACTTCAAGAACCTCTCTGCCAGTATATTGGTGTATTCAGAAGAAAAACCAAGAAAAGCCCTAGTCCAGATGGCTTCACTACTGAATTCTATAAAAACTTGAGGGAAGATTTTAATACCAATACTCCTCCTCTTTAGTAAAATTGAAAAGGAAGGAGTAATCCAAAGTCATTCCTGGAAGTTAGCCTTACCCTGTTTCTAAAACCAGACAAGAACCCAACCAGAAGAACTGTAGACCATATTCTTTAATGAATATAAATACAAAAATTCTCAACAAGCTACTGGCAAACAGAATGTGACAAATCATCAAAATGACTGGACGTCATGACTAAGCAGGTAACATTTCAAAGATGCAAGTATGGTTCAATAAAAGCAAATCAGTAAGTATATTACATCACATAGACAGAAGCAAGGACAAAAATCATGTCATCTCAAAAGAAACAAACAAAAAAAGCCTTTGACAAAACCCAACTTCCTTTCATTATAAAAGTAATGAAAAAATAGATATAGAAGAAATGTCTCAAATTGATAAATGCTATTTATGAGAAACTTATTGCTACCATCATATTAAATAAGGTAAAAATGAAAAATTTCTCTCTAAAATCAGGAACAACATTGGAATGTTCACTGTCAGTGTTCCTGTTCAGCATAGTATTCAAAATATTAACAAGAGCAATTAGTTAAAAAGAGAAACAAAAGGGTTATGAATATGAAAAAAATGTTAAATTATCATTATTTTCAGATGTTACGATTCTACACTTAAGACCCAAAGAAATCCACCAAAAACTCGTAAAAATAATCATATTCTCTAAAGTTACAGGATCCAAAATCAATACACTAAAATTAAGTGTTCCTGTACACTAATTATGAACCTATTAAGAAATAAACTGTGGAAAAAATACCATTCACAATAGCACCAAAATATTAAATACTTAGAAATTAACCTAACCAAGGAAATTAAACAACACATCAGAAATGGAAAGATAGCCCTTGTTTCTGAATATACAGAGCAAGTATAGTCAAAATAGCCATACTTCTAAAATTGATACATAGATTTAAAACATCCCCAATCAAAAGTGACCACACCATTCACCACAGAACTAGAGAAAATAATCCTACAATTCCTATGGAGCCAGAACAGACCCAACATAGCAAAAGCAATCTTTGGTAACAAGAGCAAAGTGGGAGGGATCAAAATTCAGACATCAAGACTTGCCATGTAAAGGTACATGATCCCAACAATGAATGTAACTGTACTGTATCCTTAAAATGTACCAATAAACTCAATAAAATTAAAAAAAAAATTCAGACATCAAAAAGCTACAAGGTTAAAAACAACATGGTACTGGTACAATAATAGCCATGAGGACCAATGGAACAGAACAAAGAATGCAGAAACAACCCCAAGAATTCAATTCTTTGACCTTTGACAAAAGGGTCAAAACATACAGTGGGGAAAGATAGCCTCTTTAATAAATGGTGTTTGGAAAACTGGTCATCTTCACACAAAAGATTGAACTTAGAAACATATATCTTACTGTAATGAAAGTGAATCAAAGAACTAAATGTTAAAACAGGAACATTTAACCTGCTGGAAGACAAAATATATAAAACTCTCAAAGTCATAGGCATATAAACAAGGTTTTTCTCAAGTAAATGCTTGTTGAACAGAAAATAGAACCAAATATGAACAAAGGGAACCATATCAAATTAAAAATATTCTAGACAGCAGAGGAAATAATCAACAGAGTGAAAAGACAACCTACAAAATGTGGGAAAATTGCCAGCAATGCCTCTGATAGAGGACTTGTATATAGAGTATATGAAGAAGTTTTTAAAAATAGACCCCCAAAGTGTAGACTGGTGCTACCACTGTGGAAATCAGTATGGAGTTACCTCAAAGCACTAGGATTAAAGGTCCCATTGGATCCTGCTATCCCCCTGCTGGGTATCTTCCCCAAAGAATTAAAAGAATCATACCATAGTGATATATGCGCACCCATGTTCATAACAGCACGATTTGTGATAGCTAAAACTTGGAAGCAGTCCAATTGCCCATCAACAGGAGATTGGATAAAGAAAATATCTTTAAAAAAAAAATGGAGTACTACTCCACCATAAAGAATGAGAAACTAGAAACATTTATAACTAAAAGAATGCACATTGAGGTGATACTCCTAAGTGAAATAAATAGGATGGATATGTTTAAATACCAAGTAGTTTCTCCAGTGTGAGAAACTGGAAGTGTTGAGGACTAAAAGGCATCATAGATAATATGAAATAGGAAGAAAAGGTGCAAAGGGGAAGGGGATGTGAGAGGGGTATGGAATTAACACGAGAAAAAGAAAACATAGAAATGAAGTCTTTGCAGAGAGCGAGGGATGAAGGGTTGAAGGGAGGGCAGGGGAATGGGGAAAAAATAAGAACCAAGATAAATTATGTGAAGGTGAAAGTTTCCAATGATGAATGTCATTACATTGTATACCTTAAATATACCAACAAAATTAATTAATAAAAAATAGACCACCGATAAAAGATATAAATTTAAAAAATGATCCAGTGAAATGAATAGATACATTACAAAAGAAGTACAAATAGCCAATAAATATATTTTTAAAATTCTCAGCATTGCCGACCATTAGTAAAATGCAAATTAAACCATAGTGAAATTCTATCTCACCCCCAAAAGAATGCCTATCATGAAGAACTCAAATAATAATACACGCCAGTGAGGCTTCAGGGAATTGTTAGTGGGAATATAAATTGGTTCAACCTCGATGGAAATCAGTGCGGAGATTCCTTAAGAAATTTAAACTATAAATTCCATTTGATCTAGCTTTTCTCCTTTTAGGTATCTTTCGAAAAGAGTTAAAGATATGACAATACAGTAATGCATAAAGAATCACGTTTTTAGTAGAACAATGTAAAATAGCTAAATCTTGGAAGCACCCTGTATATTCACCAAGACTTAAATGGGTAAAGAAAATGTGTATTTACACAGCATGGTGTTTTACTTTCTAGGTAAATGTGAGTCATTTGTACCTGTGATCCCATAATGTTAAGTGAAAGAAATCAGATATATAAGCTTAAATATCAGTAATTGAGTCACTGGTGCATTGAAAATTAGGATTTTCAGATCAGAATTAAGCTTTAATATTGCTGTTATTTGCTCCTTCTCTCCTCTCTCTCTCTCTCTCTCTCTCTCTCTCTCTCTCTCTCCTTCCCTCTGTCCTCTCTCTCCCTGACCTGCCTTTCTGAATAAAATCTCCTGTCCGATCAAAAAAAAAAAAATTGCTGTTTCTTAAAGAAAATAGTATTTAATTTCCAAGAAAACATTTATTTAGGATAGAAATCAAACTATTTAAAAATGCAACAATAATAGATTGAGTCATTACCGCCCACAATTGAAAAAATGTGCAAAATATAAATTTTTTTTTTCATGAAGGAAAGTTTAGATTCAATTCCATTAAGAAAGAAGCAAATCTCTCCAAAAATATTTCTGTTGCATACTCAGGGAAGAGAATCATTTTTGTTAGGATGTTAATTTAAGTTTAAATTAAAAGCCCTCTATAGATTGACAAACTTCCCCCCTGGATAGGCCTTGTGTTGGGGAGGTCACGGGATTTAGCCTATCTTGTCATGTTAAGGAGACCTTGAGATGCTGTCTGCCTAGCCCTTTCCATACTTTTCAAAAGTCTACCTCTAGTTTAGGGGACTGTGTAGACCTCTATATAAAAGTTTTGAAAGTTGGCATTCAGAGAACCATTTCTAGAGCAGCTTCTCATTTCTTTATGCTGTGCTTTCTCCCGACTCCTACAGGCTTCCCTGTGTTCAACATGTCTTTTTCTCTTAGCAAATACGCTATCCAGTCTTGCTGCTATTTGGAAAGGTCAAATTGATGTTCAAATTGATGACACTTCCTAAATCAGATGTTCCTCCACAGCATAGTTTTTAAGCGTTAATTACAAAGAAGGTACTCTTCTATTAAGCAAAATTTTAGGATTTTATATATCTTTCAAGCATCTGACAACATTGCTATAGCATAGTCTCTTGATATCTCTGAGCACTAGTAATTTAGAAAAGCAATCATTTCTGTTAGATGCCCTATATTTTCTCCCATCAAACCAACTCTTATTCATACTCACCCTCATGAACACAACAAAGAAAGAAAATAGATCAAAAGCTACATCAAAAATCTAACAAAGTAGCCAGATGTGGTGGTCCATAATTGTAATCCTAATACTCTGGGAGGCTGAGCCAGGAGGGCGTCAAGTTCAAGCTCAGCCTGGTCAATTTAGTGACCCCCCACATCAAAAAATAAAGAATAAAGTAAAAGGGTTGAGGATTTAGCTTAAGGCCCTGGATTCAGTACCTAATAACACCAAAAAACAAATGAAACAAAACACAACAAAATAAAAAACAACAACAACAACAAACCAAATAAATAAAGAAAGCAAACAAACAAACAAACAAAAAAACCAGCAAAACAATCCAAAAATGAAAAATGTAAGAACTAGTGGGTGCAGCATTTATTGCAATTTGTGCAAAAACCAAAATCTATATCAGCACATTGTCAATGGAGTTTAAGGGCAATACAATTATTATAATTGCAAGAATAACTTCATCATCTATATCACTCTTAGCTTTCTTCTAGGCTACATAAAATCAAATTATTCTTTTCGTATGAGGGAATTGCAGACTTATTACCCTTGATCTCTATTGAGGACTCCATGGATTAAACTAGGTTCATGTTTCTGGAGCAAGGACTGGTACACCCTCCAACATAAAAAGATCGACATAGTTTGGTGTATTGAGCAACCAGCACCAATCTTTTTGAGGCCTACACTACTCCAAATTACATGAAAGCATTCTCTGCATTTTAATCCTTTTAAAATTTTAAGTCCAAACGTTTTGGGAAAAGGTGTTACAGTCTTATTTGTTTCTCTAACCCTGTAATGGGCTCTAGTCCACTTCTGACCAGATCAGGCATGTTTAGGGTGATATGGCTATAGATTTCAGGTCCATTTGTGGAATTGTTTAATCCAAACTTTCCCCTATTTCTAATTTCAGTACAGTAAAAGCTTGCTGTTTATGTGAAGATGTATGTTGCATATACATAACATTTAACATTTCTCCATAAAAAAGAAGAGGTTGTTGAACCGATAGAAATTATTTTTGAAGATTGTTTATAAATCTCATATTAAAGGAAATTGAAAAGAGACTATAGCTGACTAAGTTTTCCTATTTAGATTAGAATCTTAATCCTAAAATATGGTTTACACATTAAACATTAATTTAGAAAATAAAGAAAGAAGACATTGTAATTCAATATTTAAAAATAAAGTAAATTTTTCTCCCTGATGAGGTCAGTTTCAAAAGATATTGACCTTATTTAGAATTCTCTGGAAATCTCCTACCCAATGTATAAGGCGAGATGCTCACCAACTCTGGAGCATAGTGCAGACTGATTAGACACACAAGGTCATTTAATAGCAGAGACAAAACTACGCCCAACTGTAAAGGGACCAAAATCTCCTTCCGGTCTTACCTTTTGTTACCACTCATCTCCCCATGTCTGGTTCATTACTCTCTCTTTCCAGATATGGACTATTTCATAGCAAGTCATTCTACCATCATAGCACATTTATCTCAGAGCTGAAAAATTCCCTTCCTGTACTGTTTTGAATGAATGCATAATAATTATCTTAAGATAAATTTTCATACCTACATTTTCCAAAATGCTAACTAGTCATGAGTTTTTTTTAAAAATTTCACTTTAATATGTCACTATTCTTGCCACCAAAAAAAAAACGACTATTTACCCATTGCTTTTTAATTTCACACACAGAATGACTTGTGGGTGATTTTTACAAGTCACATAAAGTTAATTTTACTTAGGCTTTTTAGTGGCTGTATTTAAAAAATTGGTTGAAATCAAGCTAAATTACATAATTCTAATTATTAATAATTCATAGGAAATCATGGATATGGCTTACTTGATTATTTAATAAGCAACCAAATATTTTATTGTTTTATTTTAATATGATGATATTATTTGCAATGAGAACTTAGCATTATCAGGAAACTACCTTTATCAAAAGGCTAGTTTTACTTTACTCTCCGTGAAGGGACTTCCTGTAGTAGAAAAATATAATTAAAAATTGGGCAAAGATAAGAAAGCCATTCTTAGGTACTTGAAAAATCAAAAGACTTTCAGAACTATTCATCATTCCAAGCATATAGAAAACACAAATGGCAGAGAAGCACATATGAAATTGCTAATTTCAGTGTTATCACATATAATCAAATATTTAAGGGCATAATTTTAAGCAATACAAATAAAATGAGATTATACATGAACACATCGGTATTTATAGTAGAAGAATGTGAGACTGAAAATTGAGGAACATAATCAGATACTCAGCACAGAGATAATAAATTAATTTACAAGAACCAAGCATAGTCACTATGCAGCCTTTGTTGGCTAATAAGTTTTTTTGTTCTCTAGTGATGAAGAATCTTCAGGTACTATTCATGCACATTATAGTTCCACCTCCATAGTGCATTAAAATAACATTAATCATTAGCATCTATAGAATCTTTAATATGTCATAGCTATTGTGCTAATTTGTGTTTATCAATGATTGTCCAATTGCCCATTGGATACTCACATCAAAATCGCTGCAGTCCTTGCTGAAAATGTGCTTTCTTATTTATGCACCCCATTTTCAATGAAAACATCCAGGATGGACACTATTTCTTCATTTTTGCATGTTAACCAAGTAATATTTGACCTGGCTAATGCTGGAGAAACTCTCTTATATTATTTCCTCAAGTTAGAGAATCAATAAAATGTAATAAGCATCCCTTTTTTATACCCAAAAAGAAATAGTCTAATTTTATATGTGAATGGTAAATAATAACACATTTCATTATAGTTTTGTGTCACATAACAAGGTTTCAAACAATGATAGACTATATATCAAATAGTGGTTCCATGAGTTTATAATGGAGCTGAAAATTCTAATTGTCTAGTGACACTAGCTGTGGCAACATCCTAGTGCAGCAGGTAATCATTTGATTGTAGTAACAATAGTGCAAACCTACTGGTCTACCAGCCCTAGGAAGTTATAGCAAAATTTTGTGGAGTATATAGTATTTCACAATGATAATAAACAATTATGTCACTGACTTATGCATTTAGTTTGCTGCACTTTTACTGTTACTTATACAGCCATCCTTAGAAAATGAAAGTATGCCATTTTGTACTGGCAGCAGCCTCATACCTCTTGTGGTTATAACATCTCTCTCTTTTTTTTTTTGGTACCGGGGATTGAACTCGGGTCCCTGCGCTTGCAAGGCAGGCCACCGAACCGCTGAGCTAAATCCCCTGCACAACATCTCTTGATTACACCATTTTCTCTTGTGCTTGTTTTAATTTTACATCATTTTATTCAGAATGGCACTGGGAACAATATCAGATATATAATAAAATAATAATATGCATAGAATATACATATCTAGCCTGTCTGTATAGTACTATATATCATCTGGTTTCTGCAGGTAAACTATCATGTTGACTCAACACTGTAATTGCCTGACATATTTCTTAGAGAATATTCATTATTAAACAAAGAAAAATAACACTCTTAAGAGGACCATAGATTTCAAAAAGGCTTATATCTAAGATCTTAAATTCATTTTTATTTTACTGTCTGTAAGTATTTTGCTTTACACTATGAAGTCACTCATAACATTTTATTAAGCTTATGTGTTCTGATATCACTAGAAAGAATGTTGAATTAAAGATACTATATCAAAGAGATAATGTACTTTTCCTGCTGAACAGAACACATATTTCTCTTTATACTTTGAAAGAGAGAGAAACAGAGCTGATTCTGACATGTGGATAATTCACTTACTTCTGCTGAGCTGGGAAGTCATGGGGTTGAGAAGACCTGTCGTGGGGTTGGAAAGGCTTGGCACTAGGACTTGAACCAGGGCTCAAAACAGAGGTACTAAGTCCCAGCCTAACCTTCTCTTACTTGGTAGGACAGAATACCGAGGAATATGCACCTGGAATGGTACTTTTATTTATGGGCTAGGCAATGAAAAGCCTGTGCTATTTCTGATCTACAAATCAAAACTGGGCAAGTGGCCTTATTAGAGATCTATTTTTCTAGGCTGTTTAAATGATGAACGGACACAGGAGACAGCAGTTCTAAACACAGAGAAATTTGTTAATGTGTATAAAAATGTAGGCTCGATGTTACTTCAGAGACAATCTGCTGGGACGTAAGGAACAAAGAGAATTTGTCAACAATATCCCTTCTCAGTCTGAGGTTTTGGAACGGGGAATGCATTATTTTTTGCACGGCACTCTGACTAGTTCCCAGATAAAGGGTAATTACAGAAGACTGCAGTCATCAGAGCATGATTGCTACCTGAATTGACTGAGCTTGAATGGAATAATAAATGTTGCTCTGGCTTTGAGTAAATAAAATGATATTTGCTAAAGTCAACAGTAAGTTGCGGGAAACAGCGATTAGTCCAAATGGCTGAAATATGGTTGAAATCTATATCCTAGAAAGACGGCAAGCTAAAATTGAAATAAGATTAACAGCATTTTGAGACACGCATATTCAGTGATCTCAATACAACAAACACTTCATGGCAAGAACTGCTAAATTATTAACTTTAGTGAGGAGAAGTATACCGATAATGAAGTAATGGAATGGATGTGCTCATAATAATTAAATATGCTGATAAAGTTAACAGTTTAAAGTGTGAAAAGTGTTTTATTAGTAATAGAAATATTGGGAAGACTTAAAAAGGATTGCTACATGATTAAATAAGGAACACAGTAAGGGGTTCCCCCTTAATTGAAAGGAGCATAAGCTATTGTGTGAAACAAGCTTTAAAATTAAGTACATGTATCAATAATAATGATAAAAATAAAACAAGGAAATACAATAAATTATTTCCGTATCTCCCCTGAAATTTAAAAAATAGTGAAAAGTACAAATGAATATATCAAGAAGACAGAAAGTAAAAATATAAATTAACGAAATTTTTAAAAGGTACTAAGGAATAGTAAAGTCAGTACAAAATGTAATAGGGCATAAAATAAATTAATTACTAATAACATAATTCTGTGAGAGTAAACATTGCTATTAAAAAGCAGAGACCCTATATTTGATTTATAAATTAGCTATAAGCTCTCTATAGAAATAGATTTAAAATTAAATAAAATTTAATAAATGAAGGGAAATAATATTTTGGATACTTATTTTTCTTTATGAATTTTAGAAACAATTCACATCAGGAGAATTTACAAAGTTAGTTTATTCCACTCCCAACACAGTAGACTTTTCAATTATTTAAACCTATGGATTCTTCAATATAGTCTCAGTTTTTGTGAAGTTCTAGAATCTCTCCATAAATGCATCACAAAGGAAAGTTGTTAAAAATATACTGAATATTCTTTAGTATTTAAATTCTATTACAGATATTTTTTAGGGAAGTAAAAATACTTTCACCTTTGGGATATTAAATTTTAATAGAGCCTCCTTTCCTACTGGATTATTGTTTTACTTATTTAATAGAGCTTAGTGGATTTTTAAGTTTTAAAAATTACAGTATCAACAATAAGATAATTTTATCCTTGGCCTCCTATTTTTACTAATCTCTTATTACTGCATTTTCTAGAGCACTCAAGACAGCACTGAATAATAATTATTGATTGATTCAGCAGTAAACCAATCAAAGAAAACAAAAGGATTTTCTATACCTTAAGGGAGCTCTACTTAACTGAAAATGAAAGATAAATTGGTAATTATGATTTATCAATAATAAGAGCTTCTATAGGGCAGAAGCAGAGAAAGTATGTCTCACATGATGCTGTAGACCACATAACATGCGTTCCTAGCCTTATTGTCAGGACTCACAGAAGACTGCCAGACAAAAAATTGTGTGAAGGGAGTCAATGTGCATGTATTGGAGAACAAATACACTTCCTATTGAATAGGGCCAAGCATACCTCTGAGTATCCTGAAATGGTGGGGAGCTACACATCACTTTCATTTTTGTGGTTGTTTAATGACTTATTTTGTTCATGTATATAGCTTGCAAATACTTTCTCAACTGTGAAGGTACTATTATAGTTATCAGCATCCTCTGACCTGCATCTCACTTGCCCTTGCTCCCAGGGCTTCTTCCTGCATATTACAGCTAAGTTCTTCAGGTTGCTGCACTAGCTGAGCCCATGACATCATTGTGTAGCTATTATTGAGATATGCTTCTGGGTCTTTTCTTAGAGTTCTAGTTTATGCATCATTTCATTCTTTTATAGCTTTCTGTAATGCTTACAAAAGGAAATTGATTTACCTCTGCACTGTATATGGAGGTGTTCTGTAACACCAGTCATATGTGGACCATTATTTTAAAATGTTCTTTTCTGTACGTATCGGTGCACATATATCTCTGTGATATGATTCTTCTACCTCTTTTGGAAAGATACCCAGCAGAGGGATGGCTGGATCAAATGGAACCTCTAGTCCCAGCTCTTTGAGGTGTCTCCATATTGATTTCCATAGTGGTTGCACCAGTCTGCACTCCCACCAACAATGGAGAAGGGTTCCTTTCTCCCCACAACCCTGCCAACATTAGTTATTGGTTGATCTCTTGGTAGAAGCCATTCTTTGTGTGATGAGGTGGAATCTCAATATTGTTTTCATCTGCATCTCTCAAATGACCAGGGATATGGAACATTTTTTCATCGATTTACTTGATGCTTTTACTTCTTTATCTGAGAAATGTGTGTTCATTCAAATGCCCATTATTGAACTGGGTCTTTATATTTCAGGGGGGGATGATTGTTTTGAGTTCTTTATATATTGTAGATAATAGTCCTTTGTCTGAGGAGCAGCTGGTAATTTTTTTCCCCACATTGTAGGTTGTCTCTTAGTTCTATTGATGGTTTCTTTTGCTGTGAAGAAGCTTTTTAATAACACGAGATTCCAGTTGTTGATTCTTTCTGCTAGTTCCAGTTCTACTGAGGATTTGTTCATAAAATCTTTTCCTATGCCAGTCTTCAAGAGTTCTGCCTAATTTATCTTCCAGCAAGTTTAGTGTTTCTGTTTTAATATTGAGATATTTAATGCACTTGGATATTAACTTAGTGCATGGTGAAAGATAAGGGTCCAGTTTTGATCTTTGGCAGGTTGAGAGATATATGCACACCTATGTTTATAGCTGCACAGTTTGTAGTAGCTAAAACTTGGAAAGAGCCCATTTGCCATCAGTTGGAAACTGGATAAAGAAAATGTTTTTTTTTTTTTTATAAAATGAATATTACTCAGCCATAAAGAGTGAAAAATTAGATTCATTCACAGGAAAATGGATACGTATTGAGGATATACTCCTAAGTGAAATAAATAAACTACACATGTGTAAATATCGAATAGTTTCTCTGGTGTGAATAAACTATAATAGTACATAAGATCCTAATGATATAATGGACAATGTGAAATAGAAAGAAAGGGGCTAAAGGTGTAGGAAAAGTGGGAAGGGTAGGGGAAAGCTAACAAGGGAAAAGAAAAATGTAGGAGAAAATGAAAAAATGGAAATGAAGTGTTTGTAAATGGGGAGGGAGGAGGGGGTGAAGGGAGAGCAGGGACAAGGGGAAAAAATGAGAACCAAGACTGTCACGTAAAGGTACATGATCCCAATAATGAATGTAACTGTACTGTATACCTAAAATGTACCAATAAAGCAATGAGGAACAAAAATGTTCTCTTGTGAACCAATACATAGGTATGAGGAATGAGGTCACACAGAGACACCACTCAGTGAAGGGGAATAGATTTTACATAAGAGCAATAAATTCTGAAAAACTTCTACTCTAGTAACGATTAAATGAAATGTGTTTTGCAAATGTTGAATAAAACATCTAACTCAGACCACTACACTAAACTTTAAAAAGAAATTATATTTTCTTCCTATTTCATTATGTATTGTAGGCAGGGTTGGCGAGGTTGAAGGGAGGGCAGGGGAATGGGGAAAAAATAAGAACCAAGATATATTGCACAAAGGTACAAATTCCCAATGATGAATGTCATCATAGTGTACACCTGAAATGTATCGATAAACTGAATGAATAAAAAAATTTCCATAAAAATCCAAAACGTTAGTGAAATTGATGCTAATGTTCAACTGAATGGCTCAAAGCATAAATATTATTTTTATTTTGCTGAAAGATTCTTTATACTTTAAAATGATATTTTATTCCCACACACACTTTTTAGTTGAGCCAGAGATGTTTCGTGGATTATGGAGTGTTCTATGTCATCACTTAAGTTTCCACTTGTTTAATATGAATCTTTCAGTTATACACTGAGTAGCCTCCTGCCACTGTAACGGCACCTTCTGCTATCTTCTGTTATCCCAACAGTCACTGAATCCTGTAGTTTCTTTTCCTAAGTAATTCTCTAGGTCATCCATTCTTTTCCTTTTCCTCTCTCACAGTTTTGCATCATGTTGTATTTATTTAATTCCTGGGAGTAGGTTCCAAATTGTCACAGCCTAGAGTACTATTCAAACTTTGAAATTGTTTTTTTTTTTTCTTTCAGTAATGCTTGCATTCAAAGTGAAAAAAAGCTGTGAAATGCTTTACTAGAAAGTATGCATTTTCAAACACTGATGTGATTTGTATAGGACTGATTTCACTACACAATACAAAAGGATGGAAATAAAGAAAAAAAAATACCTAAAAAGTATTTAACAATTAAAATTTGCTAAGCCTTGTTCTAGAAATATTGCAAATATTATCTATTTAAATTTATACCACGATTATCTGAGTTAAGCCCAGTTGATAACCTTGGTATGCAAAAAGGAAATTAATGGCTAAGACATTTAAGTTAGTTTTCAGTTAAGGTGATGGAACACATTTCCTTTTGTTTTTCCAGATAGATACATACCGTTTATGAGCATGAGATTTGAGCTTTACAGACATGAAAGTCCTGATATACTAGCTTAGTAAAATGTCTAAAACTGATTAAAATGTTCAGTAAGAGTTTTTTTTTTAAATAGGCAAGCACAAAACAGAGAGGTATATATCACTATTACATTTTTAGAAAACAGGTAGATTTTTATCCATTCTAGAAACCTTCCAAGATAAGAATGTTTCATCAGTAGAAGGACAAAGTATGGACAGACACCAGGTAGAGAGATGAATACATTAAAGTCTTGACAAACATTGGTCTTCTACCTGTGTCCCTTCAGTGTAACACATCTGAATCTCATAGGAATAATTTGATGAAATCATCCCGCAAGGCCCAAAGTCATTATAGATAAAATATAACCAAGAATATTACAGCACAGCTATTAGAAATCAGCTGGAAATTCTGCTAATTTAAATGCAAAGCTGGGAGCTGGGTGTCTTAGTCACTTTCTCCTTGCTGAGACACAATGCCCAATACCTGCACCTTCAACTGGGAGAGGCTTATTTTGGCTCACAGTTTGTGGAGATTTCAGTGGCTCACCGGAAGCAGAGAGTCAAAGGAGGATCTGGGACAGGGTACATGTAGACTCCCAGGTCAGGCCATCTGACTCACCTCTTCCAACTGTGCCCCACCTCCTAACAAGACAGCAAGAATCTCCCTATAATCCAATCTCCTTCCAAATTCATGAATTATTTCAGATCAAAGCTGTCACTATGGAGGTAGAGCCAGTACAACAAAGCGGAAGACAGTATACCAAAGTAGTGCCTCACGCTTGAAGACCTGGCCTCTATCCCCAGCACTGTGGAAAAATTAAGTATGAAGCTGATTCTATGTTATTATTTCTTCCCTTTTATTTATCTCTTCCCCTTTCTCCAGTAGTCATATTTATAAACTTATTTTCTTTTACTTATTTACATTTCCCTGAAATATTGTTTTATCATATTCCATACATTTGATATTTTAAAATTATCTTTACACTTTCCTGTAGTAACCAAATAAGGGTGTATTGCTTAGAATTCCTTGGAGGAACAAATCAATATAAATATGCATATGTATGTATCGATAGGTAGTAAGACTGATTAAATATGCAAGTGGATTTATTGGATAAATTTACAGAAGAAGTTACAGAAGAAGGATAGTCTACAATGGCTGTCTGCACTCTGGAAAGCTGTATGATCCAGGAAGATCCACTAGTTCTAAGCCCAAGAAGCTGCAAATTACACAGCAAGAGGGATCGGGATGCAGCACTTTTTTGAGATTGAAGACCCTGGAGAGCGGCTGGTAATGAGTGTGAGTTGAAAAGCGAAAGACATTGGAGTCTGATGTCTACAGGCAATAACAGTAACAAAGATGCCTCTACGCAAGCAGAAGGAAGCTTTTCCAAATGCAGGACGTGGAGTGCAAACTTTTGAGACGGTGTCATGTACAATCAGAGTAGATCTTCCCTGCTCAGTTTGCACACCGACATTCAAATCATCTCTAAAAGATTATCCCAAACACACCCAGAAGTGTGCTATACTAATTTGTGAAGTGTTTCATAATCAAACAGAAGTTGATAATCAGAATCAAGGGCTACATATGGTTTAATCAGAAAAAATGTAATGTGCAGAATTTAATTGGTGCTTGAAATCCTAACAGGACCGGTCATTAATGAGCTTGTGACCTATGTAGAGAGTCTGTGTTTGGGTCCAAGCTTATAAGATCCTGCTTATGGAGATATTTTCTATGTTTATTTGTTTGGTGTGAGATAGATGCTAACCATCCATTAGAAAATGTAAAATAATTTTTTAAAAGTTGGAAAAAATAGAAAACTTTGGATATAAATATTTCTCCCAATTTTGGGTGTTTTCAGGAATATAAACCGTCTTTGGTAAGACAAAGCTTGGATACTGTCTTTGCTCATTAAGTACAGTAACACATATTCTCAAAAAGCATAAATTCAAGGGAATAAGGAAAAAGAAAAAAATGGAAATAAAGTCTTTGTAAATGGGGAGGGGAGGAGGGGGTGAAGGGAGGGCAGGGACAAGGGGAAAAATGAGAACCAAGACCAGGCATGTAAAGGTACAAGATCCCAGTAATGAATGTAACTGTATTGTGTACCTAGAATGTACCAATAAATTCAATAAAAAGAAAAAAAAAGCATAGATTCAGTTTTCCTTACTATCATAACAAATGTTTTATAATCTATGGTAGATTTTGGGGGCATTAAGATATTTTTAACAATTCAGATGATACAGATTTTAATAAAAAATTAAATTGCAAATTTTGTGCTGACTTTGCACTACTTTCTAAAATAAATTTTATATAAAATTAGTAGAAATTTAACGGCAATATTTTTTTCTAAGAAATGACTCAGAGGGAATATATATGAAAGATAAGAGGTTAGTTCTTAACTTTTGAAACATAAAATAAGTTTATAGAGTTTTTTTAGTAAAATGTGGACTTATATTATCATATTACAAATTCACATATGAGTTACTTCCTTATCTCTTTTTTTTCAATTTCTCTGTCAACTCTCTGTGAAGCTTGTTTTTCAAGCTTTGGGATAGCCTGACTTATTAATACCAAAGCTGCACAAATGGAAATTCAAAATTACAATGAACAAAATGGAATATCTACAAAAAATGGGGTAATGAAATATTAATTTTTATAGTTACTTTACTTGTGGAGTAAAGCAGTAAATTATATATGTACGACATCCATGGAACAATTCTCTTATCTTACCCATTTGTATCCCATAGTAGAACCTAGCAATATGTCATATATATATAAAGTGCTCACCAAACATTTCCTGGATGATGAATCACAGGTGTATGTAAGCATATAACTATCAAGTGGAATAAGACTGAGTGCCTTATGAGAAACAGGGATTTTTTTTTTCTTACTCTCTGGAGGTTGGAAAGTCCCAGGTCAGCATGCCAGTAAGTATATGTGATGTCTGATGAAGATCTACTTCCTGGCTCCTATGGTATCATGGATTCTTGAGTTGTACCAGGGTGGAAAGGTCAAAAAACTTCTTTAGAGCTTCTATTACAAGCGCTGTAGTCCTACTCATGAAAACAGAATCCTCTTGACTTAATTACATCCCAATGCTCCCACACTCAAATGCCATAACACCGGGGACTAGAATTTAACATATGAATTTTGCAGAGATACATATATTTAATCTATAGCATTGGGATTCCATTAAAATTGTAGGTGTTCTACTGACTGTACAGGCTGAGCTAGCTGCAAGAAGCAAAGGACAGCAGCAAAATTAGTTTCATATCATCTTTTGCTGAGAGAACTAATTTTATATTATTGCTCATTTGTCTACTATTCATTCAATTTTCTCAACCTGAGATAGATCCAAGGCTACCAAGAACCTATACAATGCTATAATTCAGATAGCTTATTTTACTCACATCTTTATAGAGTTAGATAAAAGAGTCCTTCTAAAAGAGCAATAATGACAGGCTGCTTTTTCCCTTAAGCTTGACAGATTGGGTAAAGCTTTTCCCAGAAGAAATGAATTCTGTTGAGTCTTGTATTCTTAATGGCAGACTCACCCAGCTCTATTATTTATAGCTATAACTATTGCTGGTTTGAGGGATACTACCCACTCATAAAAAAGATTTTTCTAGTTTTTTAGCTTGTGGGATTCTTCAGGATAATTAGTTTATGTTTATATAAACTTAATTCTTGTAAAATCATATCGTCACTTCTCAATCTTCCCACTACTAATAGGAAAATTTGCAAATCTTAGCTACTTTGCTTCATAGTCATTTCATTTGATGATACTGAGCACATTAAGAAACTTTTATACGCTGTTATGTGGAGTTTGCAAGCTGATATATCATTCTCCCCTGAAATTGTGTACTTGTACTTTATTTTTGTTTCTAAAAGTAGAAATGTTTTAACATACCATTTCAAAATTTATATTTGTATTGATGAATAAAATAAACCTACTTGTTCTTTTTGTATAAAGAGATGTATTTAAATATATATATATATATATACATTATATATGTATATATATGTATATATAAAGAGATGTCCTTTGTTTTTAGTTTTCAATATTAAAATAATTTTCCTTTAAAATTATAATAGTTCAGTCTTTTTTAACTTTTTCCTTCACTTGTCTCAATAATCTAATTTAGGTTATGCCAAGTAAATAACAAAGATTTAAAATTTTTAGGGACCTCTGATTCTTATGAAGTACACATCAGATATCTTTAAAAACAGAGAAAAGCCAGTCTATCATTTGCAAAGTCAGGATGGGAGGAAAAATTGTATATGGTTGGCCACATTATCTCACTGAGTCCAATTTCACAATCCATTAACACTTTGAAAGGAGAAATTAATTTGAATGTCTGTCATATGCTAGATAGAGGCACAAAGTATAGGAAAGTATTTTTCAGCTAACTTCTTAGAAAAGATAAATGGAAGATGCATTCATGCTTTATAAAAATGGTGGAGGTATTTTTTTCACTTAATTTTTCTTTAGGAATTTCAAGGGTTTCGTTAATTGTCTTTGTTGCTGGGGAAGGATAAAAATCAGGAAACCAATAAAGTTGAGCACTAGGCTTTTCAGTAAGCTAAGAGATAAAAATATGTACAAAGTTTGAATGAAGCCAAGTAGTGAAAAAAGAAATTTAAAAGGGAGAAAAGTTGTAAAATTAGCATCAAAAACATTAAACAAAAGAAATAATTTCTCTTGAGTACATAATCAAAGATCATCATTAAGTGTATTAAGTGGGCAGGACTTGACAAGCTGCTTCTTCTGGTGGACGTTATTTCTAAAATGATACAGTCTGGGCTGGGGATTTGGCTCATTGCTTCTGCCACCTGCCTTGCAAGTGCAAGAGCTGGAGTTCGATCCCTGGTACCAAAAATAAAAATAAATAAAATAAAATGAAATGATACAGTCAATTGCCAATTCTCCTCCTCCTTTTTTCAACATGTCCTCTTTCTTTCCCTTTACTACTCTTCTACCTTACATTAACCCTTTTCCCATTTCTTTTATTCTCTTTGGTCAAAGTGAGGACCCTATGTTTTTTGGGGGTTTTTTGGCTTTTGTTTTTTGGGTTTTTTTTTTGGATACCAGGGATTGAACTCGGGTCTTGAGCTTGCAAAGCAGGACACCGAACTACTGACCTAAATCCCTAGCCCTAAGGACCCTATGTTGACAAAAGCAAAACCTATCTTTTGTGTTAGAAGCAGACCATGTTGGAGACAGTCCAAAAGATAAAGTATGAGGTCACAAAGTGAAACCAAGGTCAATCTGGATGTTTTGATTAATGATTTAAAAAATCTGATATTCCACTACTCTTATTACTACTAATATCACTGGCATCTGAACTATGTTTTTCTTATACACTGTGACACCTGGAAATTGAGTGAATTAAAGATCTACACCACAAATAAGTGTCAAAACAGAAATGTTAATTGAAAGCTGTCAGACCTAAAAGGCTGTTCTCTTAATAACTAGGGTACATTGCATTAGGAGGTGATTTTGTGGTTGTTTTGGAAGTGTCATGTCTTTTTTTGTCAGAAATCCTGATATGCTGTATATTTAAAACAAATATTATAGCATCTTACCTGGAGAGACTAGAATTTTATAACAATATTTCACAAGATGTTATAGTACAATATTTGAATTTTTTTTAAATGAAGGGCATTTATATACCATAAAGTATAACAGAAAAGACAAAACTTGAGGAAGACTGCAATGTGCCTGAACCCTGGAGTGCCCTCAACACGTCCCTTCTTCATTTCTATGTTCACTGAACTCTCCAGTCTTAGAAAGATTTGTCACTAACTGTCCTGGGAAAGCACATGACACCAGTTTTTTTCCTGGTGCCTAATGTGTAATTTGCACCTAGAGAAAATCTTGTTTATGTTTTTCACCCCCTGAAGACTTCTGTGGAAGATTCAGTTCCCAGTGCAGGCATGAAAAGTGGTGAAGATTTTGAGTCGAAGTCCTGGTGGAAGGCATACAGCAGCACTGCTCTTGGAGGAGATTAATGTACAATGCACCCTCAAGTTATGACTGACTTGACATAGGAACAACTTGGGTTGTGACTGGGAATTTTTGTTTTAACTTATGAACAAAGCCTGAAGTTATGACCCAAATGCCATCCTCTTGTGCTTCTAGATGGTCTCAGATACAGACTTAAACCTTTAAGAGTTCTGGAAGAAACATTACAACACCCTTTCCTGTGTGAGGTTAACTGAGAAATTGGGCCAGTGTCACTCTAAGGATACTAAGATCTGTATGCAGGAGAGGGACTTTGAAGGCTGTGTAGAGGAGCCTGAGGTTTCATAGACCAACTTGAGTTACAACCAGCCCTAGCAAATGAATTGAGTTTGTGAGTCAAAGGTCAACTGTACTTCTTATGGTATACTGAGTTACCTATAAGAGCCTTTTGTTACAGAAGATCTAGTTTTGCTCATCTTTGACTGCCCTTCTTATTCTCTCTCTCTCTCTCTCTCTCTCTCACTCTCGCTCTCTCTCTCGCTCCTGTCAAGACCCCATTGTCATGATGTGACTGAGACAGGCGGCACTCATCAGAATTAAACTAGTATTTATTGATTTGCCTTTGGAGCTTCAAAACTGTGACCTATAGGAACATGTTTTTCTCTATAAATTACCCAGCCCTAGGTATGTTCATTGTAGTAATGAATGTGTAGTAATGTGTGTGCCTTTAGTGTAACTTCTGAAAATCAACAGAACTAAGAACACCAACAAAAATAAAAAAGGAGGTATAAACTTGAAAATGAAAAGAGAAGTTTTAAGGAGTTCAAATGAGAGAGAAAAAAGATGCAAGCTGTTGTCTCAATATTTACAGAAATGGATACAAATAGAAGACATTACTAAGCTTGCTGATACTAACAGCAAGTAACAATGGAAAGAGCATGGAGAATTTGATCAAAGAGATTTCATGAGTCTCAGGAGGAAGGTAAATAGAAATATGGACAGAAGGGCTTATTAAATATTCATTTTATGATTTCATTCTGTATGGTTTCCTAAGGCTTCACATTATTCCAAGGTTGAATTTTGGACAATGTAAAACAAATTAATATGTATCCTATTATCCTAGGAAGACTAAAGAAATTTCAGTTTAGTTTACTTTTTAAATAAAAGACTTTTTCAAATATTGAAAACACAAAGAAAAATAATGACCACATTTGGAACAATTCTGTTTTTTGTTTTGCTCTGTTTTGATTCATTTTGTTCTGCAGTAATAGGGTTGAACTCAGGGGATTTAGTTTACACTAAACTACATATCTAGTACTTTTTTTCACGAATTTAAGAAAAGATATCTCTAAATTTTTACATTTCCTAGGCTTGAAAGTGTGATACTTCTGCCTCCCCTTTCCAGAGTGTTGGAATATAGGCATGTGATAACACACTCAATTTTGAAATTTATAATATATTTTTAAAAATTGTGTTAAAATAGTAGAAAGATTAAAAGTAGAAGGATATTTTTAGTAGCAAAAAGTGGATTCAGAGAATGAGTAGATACATAAATATGTATTTTTTCTAATCTTAGGAATTATTTTCATACCTATCATCTTAAAACTTTGACTCTCATTTGTCTTCTCCCTGTGTTATATCTTTTAAAGACCAGTGTTTTTACACTTGTAGTTGATTTATTTTTCACTATTTATTATTTTTCTAGTAAATTAATAAGTAATTAATTTCTTATTTAAAAACTTCCAACGGGTTAGCATGTACAATATTACCGTAAAGATTAGTTAGAGTATGATGTTATAGGCTACAGGGGCAACAAAATGATTTCAGGAAGGACTTGTGGGACACTATTAAGAGGTTTAACATACATATAGATAAAGTCATGTGAGGAAGAAAAGGTAGACATGAAGGGGCAGAAATATTTGCAAAACACAAAATTATAAAAAATTGAGGGCAACTTTGAAGACGCAGACTATGAGAAATTTATTGAAACATCAATAAGATCAAAAGAACACTACACAAATACATTCTATAATTAAATTGTTAAAAGCCAAAGGTAAAGAAAAAAATGGAGAAGATCAAAGAAAAATGATTCACAATAGGCACGAAAGGCTGATGAGAACGACCTCTGACTCACATCAAAGTATGGAAGTCAGAAAGCAAAAGAATAATATTTTTAAAGAGCTGCCGTTGAAAGTCTGGAGAGAAATCTAGTAGGAGATATTTTTATATAAATATTTAATGATGAAGAAAAAGTAAAAATACATTAAAAAATCAAAAGCTGAGAAAATGAATCACCAATAAAATTCACAACAACAAATATTAAAGGAAGTTGTATAGGCTAAGAGAAAAAGTTAATCAGTAAATGCACTAAATATAAATATAAAAGACTAGGTTTTGTCTATAAGATATTTTGATCTTTGATTACTTACAGGATGATAACATATAAAATGGAACTCATAATAAAATAACAGAAACAATGAGAGGAAAGTAGAAAGATATTTTTTTGAGCTTCAGAAATTAAGGGGGTGCATACAGAAGTATCAATAATCATTATCTATATTAATGGCCCACTGCTAAATTTTTGCTTTCTGGCTCTGTTACTTTCAGCTCTTCAAACCAAGAAGTCTTAGTTCAAAAGGGAAGAATACTCTCATCAGAAGATACTCATCGATTCCATTAAACTAGGAGTATACCTAGTCACACACCTTGGTGTTACACACCAAGTTATATTCATGCCTTTGAGTTATAGGCAAAGAAAGGACTTAATGTGCTAGCTAGTGTTAATGATCCTGACTGCACGGAGAAAATGGACTAGTACTCCACAATGGATGTAGAGAAAAATATGTCTGAAAAACAGGAAATGCCTTGCATCATTTTTGTATCTTTGTGCATTGTGATGTTAGTCAATGAAAAAATATAGTAACCCAATGATATTTAAAAATCATTAACTTTGCATCACAGTACTTATACGATACCAAAAAGGGGAGAAAACACTTAGGATGAAGTCAGGAGCTACACCTTTCAGGGTGCCTAGCTGGACATTTGAATATCTATCTTCTGACCTTGTAGAGGAATTGACAAAACTATATCTCATACTTTTCAAGCCTTTGACTCAGGCTGAAGTTGCACTACCAATAAAATTTTCTATCTACTTTGCCAACTGTAAATCATTGGGTTTCTAAACTTCCATTTTTTACAGTTAGGAAGAAATTGGCTCATGGAATTTCTGTGTACACCAGCTGATACAGCAACTGAAAATTGGGTTCACCAATCTGATAAGTTTAAGAGAATCTACTGTCATATTCTGGGATCCATATTTTTTGTTTGTTTGTTTTGTGCAGAACAAATAGACAAGTTGAAAGGATGATGTAGTGAGAATTACTGCACTTGTATCTTCCACTATTCTTTACAATGGTGGCACTAATCTCTACAATCCCTCCGGAAATAAAGTATTGGTTTTAGTTTATTCTTCCCCTACATAGAAAGAGTCTAATGCCTTCCACTTGACTTTTCTTACCAGACTATCCTTCACTCCACAGGTTCAGAAACAGTAGCGATTCTACCAGATATTTAGTACGTCTGTTCCACTCAGGAATCCTGGAACTGAAGAAACAAACAGAGGGTATTCCACAGATCCAGTGTACCCAGTGTGAGGTGGACCAAAGTTAAATTTCATTGATCATTTGTCTGCGTTAAGGTCTTACTCTGATGGCGGACCACAGTGATCTTATGTGGCCCCCACCATTGTTATAAATTTAGGCTAATGTTCCTTCATCCCTGAAAGGTCTAAATATGTTCCTTTCATCCATGCACATTTACCCTGGTTAAAGACTTTAAAAGACTTTGTAGAATCCTAGAAGAGAGATTAAGAGCGTACAGCTTGTCTTTCTTCACTGGCCTACCCTTGCATTTAAGGAATTGTGAGTCTTTAATCTAACATTAGAAGTTTGTTCAGTTAAGCTAGAATGCTTTCGATATGCAGGTCAAATAAGAATCCAGGAGACATTTTCTATTTTACTTTTAGAAACATTGTTATCGACTGGTCAGCACTATCGATCCGGTTGAGTCATACTATTCTGATAGCTGGTTTGACTCTTCTTCAATCGAAGTGAACATGTCCACTTTACCTTTAACAGTTGATTGTCACCAATTGATTCCTGCCACCCCATGACCCAGTTTTTCCCCATTACATTTATAATTCTCAATTCACTGACTTAAATTCTCACTTGTAAGATTTGTCTTACAGAGATCAATGATCACGGGCTTCTTCACAGATTTACTTCTCACCAATTTATTCCTCACATTTGTGCTTAAAGCAAAGCATGTCTCAGCATCTTTTCATTGTATATGACTGAATCTCCAATGATAAAACTATTGTAACATTTCATTTTCCCTATACTTTAAAATCCATTTCTTTAAATTAAACCTATGCAGGCGTGGAATTTTCAGGTCACTAACTGTGGGTCACTATTTGTTCTATGCTTTAAGCAACCAGCTTAACAAATTGTTAGCACTCTTTCTAACTCCAGGAGCTGCAACATTAAATGTAGAATTTCTTCTCAATGACCCTATATCAATAAATTCAGTTCAATCCAAATTTATATACTCCTTTCACCATTCTTGTATGCCTACTGTTAGGATTTAGATATGGAATGCCTCCCAATGCCTCCAGTGTTCAACAATAGGGCTTTTGGAAGATGATTAAATTGTGAGGACATTGTACCAAGTGGACTGATGAATTTATGAGATTTGAGCTAAATGCACTGTTAGGAAGTGGGATCGGATGGAAAGAGGCAGCTCAGTGGTGCCATGACCTGGAAGTATTTATATCTCTCCTTGTCCTCCCTTTTCTCTCTGCTTCTTGGCCACGATTCTATGAATGGTTTTCCTCCACTCAGACTCCACTACCATACTATATCTGCTTTGGGGCCAACCAACAATGGACTTAAAACGTCAGCAAAAACATTTAGCCAAATTGTGAGTATCGGATATTGTGTTTAGTGATAAGAAAGAATCTAAGACATCCACATTCCTAATATACATTCCCACATAGAGTTCAAACATTTCAGTATGAATAAACTATTAAAAAGCAAAACCTCAAGAAAGAAGCCTCCATAGATCACATTCTGTACCTTACCTTTATATACCTTCTGGGATTTGATTGGTTACAGATCTGGAAACAGAGGGAAGCTAGTGATGACTCTTGGGGAACAAGAACATTGTCTCGCATTGCATCTGCCTCAGCAAGTCCATTGCAGCTTCTTTAGGCAACTCAGGGATCCAGAAATTCAAATTCTTCTTTTTCTAATATAACACTAAATTAGAAGAAACTAATGTGATCATTACCATGTAAAATAAATCAGGTCTGGTTTCAGAGTCTCCATGTAGTTTCTAGTGAGGCTGTTATAATTTCTGGAAAAATTAGAATCTAGACTGATAATATGGAAATATATTAATTTTATATTAATAAGGATGTAAAGAATACTGAATGAGAAGGTAAAAGAAAAGAAAGACATTGCTTCTATATATTCAGGTGTTACCATTTTCATGAACCAATACATGATTCTTTATAATAATTTTATTTAATCTATTTTATGAATTTATTTTTTATAAAATATCAATCCTATTATTTCCGAGGCTATGGATCCTGTATTGCTTCCTATAGTTATCAATTCCTTGATGAACAAGTGAACATATACTGCAGTTTCATGGTTACTATAGAAAGTATTAACCATATGAGTTACATTTACAATAAAGTAAAATACATTGAGAAGTAAGAATAGGAAGTCATACAGGAAGTTGAAACATAATGTCAAAGCATATTCAAAGCAGAAATAAAATCCTATTATAAATATCAAAGTTCACTTCTAAACCTAGATAGTACTTGATTGCTACAGAATCAGAATACCATCATTAAAAACAAGAAGAGAATCATGGATATCAGAATGCACTATGAATGACAAGCCCAAATAGTAAAGGTGAATTTTAATGTAATTACTTCTAGAGTAGAAATTCTTGAAGCAGTATAGCCTGTTCTGAAAATTATACCTAAGATTAACATATATTTAAAATTATACATACATAGATGTATGTATTTGTGTATATATACAGTATTTAGGACAGGAAATTATTAAATAACTTATGGAGAATCATTTTGAATCAATTAGTGATATATTCAGATATTATATTCTCACAGTTTTAATCTATGGTTAAAATTATATCATACAGTAAGCAATTCATGATTGTCATTTTTTAAAAAGTTTTTCCTGTGGGCCAGAAATGATATAACGTCACTCTTACCTATTATATATATTTTGTAGATTTATTTTTTAAATACCATATAAATGAGACAACTGAAACTTAATGAGTTTATATTCCTTTTCAGAAGTCCCTAGTTGTAGAAGGGTTGCAAACATACCTATCAGCTTCAGCCTCAGAGGTTTTTGCATAGTACTCATCTCCCAGAAAGAGGCGATGGAAAAAAATAACCCCCCTTCTTTCACAATTGAAAATCTTTCCCAATAAATTCTCTGATTTATTATAACAGAAAACAATCAGTAAACCTTTGTACACTGCAAATATTATTCACTCAATTTATACAAGCAGCTCTTAAATTAACCCATTATCAGTACTGGTATTTGTCTACATTGATTTTGGGAGAAATGTATCAACTCGCTCTGATTTTCTAAAGATCAATAATTTTCTAGAGGTAAACTACATAATTTTTGAACTCTAAATACTAACAATAATAGATACAAATGTACTTAATGTTTTAAATAGGAAAATACAATGTTTTTTCCAGGACAGTGGCAGAAACATCATTTTATTAATATTGTCAGACAAGATTAAGAATGAAAAGCTTAATCGAAGTTTATGACACTGTACTGTTAAAAACCATTAAACACTACTTCCAACGTCAACAATGAAAGATAGATGTCTTCATTCTAACTGTAAGAGCATACCATTGACTTTATCTCTCAAATAATAATTATGAACAATTTATAAATGAAAAAGTTTAAGAAGGAACAAAAAATAATCTCCCTTTTAACTTAATCCATACTAAGTGAGTTCTGTAAAATATCACATTTAAAACCAGCAACTAACATGACTTTTTAATTCTTTTAGTCTGGGACTTTATTTATGGAACTCGCCACCCTTTCATTATTAATGATTAATCATATTCTCTGTTGTTGAAATATCTATTTCAACTCTATATCTATATAACAAAAGAACCAATATAAATCTATACGTGGCACATTTTTCAGTAAAAAGCAATCATTTAATTGTATTCGCATGCCTGTTGCTAATGTTGGTTGTTGTTGGTAAAGCAGAGAGCTTACACACTCTCTGTATGTGCCTTGCACTTCATCATGCAATAGTGTCCTTAGTCTGATTTCTTATAGGACACCTTGGATTCACAAAAGTGGATCTTTGAAATAAAGCAAATTGTTTTATTGTGAGAGATCACACATACATCTAAAACAACCCACACAAATACATAAAGTGTGCACTGGTTTAAACATATAATTTCATAATCAATTTTTTCATCTAAGCAGAAACCATAGAATAGAATGTCCTCTCAGGAAAAAATGTCTTTCTCATTTTACCCCCATGCCAACACCACCCACTCCCCAAAATTATCTGGAAATGACTTATTATCCCAATCTTGAGAAACGTAAGTTAGACCATAGTGAATTTACCAGTGCAACCAATTGACACCATAATTCTCTCACAATCTCTTCCAAATTAAACTTTAAGACATTCCTTTAGCATCTGAAACTTCAGCTATAGGGTTTGGAGGACTCTAATCAGTACAGGCTTATGATACAATGGTTTGGAGCTGGAATGAATTTTAAATTCTGAGTCTTTCAAGTTAATCAAAATTTTAAATAACCTTGTATAACAAAGTAATTGAATCATGGGTAGACCTATGGCTGACTCATGTCTCACTTCCTTGTTTAAGTTTTTCTGCATATATGGGTAACCCAAGTTTCTGTATATTAATGAACCTGAAATTGTGTATCATGTAATATGAAATAATAGTAAAGATAATAGTTGCCACTGTTTTGAGCATCTATGTATATATTTTGATGTGGGGCTTTATGATGGTGTGTGTGTGTGTGTGTGTGTGTGTGTGTGTGTGTGTACTTACAGCAAATTACTGTCAGGGCCTCAGTTTCCTTATCCTTATGATGGAAACAAAATCATAGCTTTTATTTCATTGCCTAATAAACTGAGTTGTGATAAAACAAGTAGAAATTACTTAGAACAGTACCAATTGGTGTTCAGAAAATATTAGCTGTTAAATGATAAAAGTAAGGGGCAGTCATGTTACAGCTCACAGTTAATAAATAGTGAAGTGAATACTCAGTTTTGAGTTTTTGTGGCACTTAATTCATTCTCTCTCTCCTGTTTTATCTTTTTCATTGTTAATAATTTTAGTCTTTCAAAGAATGAACACAGTTCAGTGCTAGAGTGGTGCCGTTCAAATCTCAGCCTGCCATCTGTCAACAGTGAAACTTTGAAAAAATTAGCATCTTTCTACTTACAGAGATTCATCTCTAACCTGTAGACAATAATAATACCTATACCTGCCATAACAAACTAAATAATGTACTTAAAGTATGTCTGTTCTATAGCAATAGCAATTTAGAATAGTTATAACCATAAGTATTTATAATGTGTTTTTATATATTGATCTAATCAGTACATTTTCATTAAGAGGACTGGAAATGTTTAACACAATTTATGAACTCTTCATTACAGCCATTGGTAGATTTTTACTATGTATTAAATAATATTAATTTTCTGATGGCACAAGATTCTTAGGCATATTGATTTTTATTTCTTGACAATAAAATATCACAGAAAGGATTTTTATATTATAACTCAGTAGATTTCTACTTCTAGTATGTTAGGCCTTAAAATGAATTTATTGTATTGAATCCCAAAATCAAATATGTTCTTATTTACAACATTTATCGTCTGATACTAATCTTCATACTGGTACTGAGAAAATGTATTATGTGATTTTACAAAAAAAATTAGTAACTATATACAATGTTTCTAAATTTACCTGTGGGAATTATTAGATATACTACAAAATTTTTCATTGGATATTCAAATGAATATTAAGTTAAATTTAAATGGTATAGTTCCTTTCTAGGGAATACAGAAGAAAAATAAAGAAAAGCAATTGCTAAGGATTTTGTCAAAATAAATGGCTGGTTCAGGAGCTCTTAGTAACAAAGCTGGTGAGCTGTAAAATCTAAACCTAAGTCTGATATCAGAAACTAGGTAGGATGTCAATGTCAAGCAAATAAGCTCCACTTTGGGGGAAATGTTTTACAGGTATAGTAAGAAATTTTTAAAATTTAAACACGGAGCTGAAATAGTACTGGAGAATTTAGATGAATTCATATACTATAACTGTAGCAGAAACATAGGAAAGCACTAAAACAAATGCCTTCAGTCGTGAAACTAACTTCTGTAAGTAGTACTTGCTTTCTGTTTCAGATGAAAATACACAATGAGCTCATTTCTTTTCATGTTTATTTTATATACTTTAGGAGAAAAAAAAGAAAGAATAGCTATTTATAGACTCTGAATGTGAGTCTACTTCCAATATATTTAGACTTAAAAACCAAGAAAATAACAACTCTAAGAAATACTTGGTGATGATTCATTTTACTGAGAGGAAGAACAAGAGAGGCTATGAAGTGATAGCTTAACAAAATTGGACAATTTGGTCTAAGAGATGAGAGATAGATGTTGTCTTAATATTTTTGTGAATTCCAAAAGTATTCAAGTTATTTTACACATTTTGAGATTATATCTATCAAATTGGTCAAACTTTGGCAAAAATGTTCCTTAGATTAATCAAATAATGGAAACTATTTGCTTATTTCTCCATTGTACGTTTGGAAACTCAAAATTTTATTCCTCCTAACACTGGGGATCCCTGCAGAGGAGTTCAATCTCCTACTCAGTGCTACCACTGAATTATATGAATGAGACCCAATATTTTGGCAGGCTTTAACATAGGCTCTAATTAGTGGAGCATATGGCATTAATTGCCTGTGTGTAATCCCAGTTGGTGTGCTTATAAACCAGTTGCCTTATGAAAATGTCTATGACTTGAGGATTAGAGATCAATCTTTTCACTGCTCTTGATAGCCTGGCCACAAATCACATATAAGAATAATTAGGCCTTTGTAAAATTTAAGAAAAAGACCAAATTAGTATACAATCATCAGCACTGAAGCTTAAGCATGGCACAGCAGCTCAGCCAGTTGGGTGAAAAGCATCAGAGGGCAATGAGCCTGCTCAATTACATCTGTGTAGTTATTGGTGCCTGAAAGCACATTGAGAGTGAATGCAACCTCTTACCTCCTGCCCATTTTGTTTTTCTGAGCCTGTTCTCTTACCAATAATCATAATTGAACATCAAAATGCAAATACGAAGCAGGAAGAGATAGACAAGATTTAGCAAGAAGACCAAGATCAAATGGGACCAGCAAGTAAGTCTGCAGAACACTTTTTAATAAACCAATAGTGTAGGAGCTTTGGCCAATTGTTAATCACACTCTGTTTTAAATCTTTTAGAGCTTTAAACTCAAATGCTGTATGAATAACACCTCATGGTCGAGATCATCAGTGTCAACTTGTTTTCTACGAGGCTCACTTTTTGTTACAATACCTTGAAGTAATGAATAACAGAAGTCTTGAATTGTAATGGCTGAGCCAGGAGGGCACGTCTTTGGAATTCAGGTTGTAGGAGAAGGCAGGTCCATCTCCTCCAGAAAGGGAGCCCTGGGGTTGGCCTGTGATATTGTCACATTTTCTGAGATGGTTTAAGCCCACTGTGTGAGAGAGAGCAGATTTGGCTAGCTAGCAGTTATTCTAAAACTAAAATCAAATAATCCTCACCAGTGGTAGATTGTTATGGAGCAGAGATTGCAGAGGTTCCCTGGTTTAGTTATAAGGGACTCAAAACAGAGTGTGAAAGGTTCCAAGTTGTGAAGGTCTCAGGAGAAAACTTCCTTTTTTGAGCTCTCTGGAAGTTATTTCTGACACTCTCTGAAAGCTCCATATCTAAGGAACCCATTTGTGGGAACCAAGGACAATATTTAAGTATTTCCTGCAGCATCTTAATGATACTGCTGGCCAGTATTGTGCATTTTGCTTGTTTAAAAAGGATTCAGAGCAATTGCATGTAAAATCATCACACAAGGGCCAAACATTGTTGAAACACTATGTCCACTCTGGGTGGCATTCACTGAATAGGCAATACCTTGTGGGTTAGAGTCCCATCTTGGGCCCCAGTTACTAGGATCCCTGTAGTGGAGCCCCATCTTGTGCTCAATGCTAGAGTGCAAAGTGAGAATCAAAGACAGAATCAGAGTGAAATGGGGAACTAGGAGGGTTGATGCTGAGTAAGTAAAGACCCTGAACACTGAGAACTGCCAACATTTATTAGTGTAACAATCATTGTTAGGTTGGGGTAAGAGGGATAGTATGGTTGCTAGAGATAAATTGTTAATACAGGCAAGGCTTGTAAAAGAAGGGACAAAGCATGCCTGCAATCGGAACAGAACAGACCAGTTATAGCTCATGGGAAGTGATTAGCCTGTATTTTCAGTAAAGAAAGTTTCATTTCTGGGAAGAAATTTGGGTAAGCGTCACTCTGACTTTGGCTACCATGTTACCTCATATCAGAGCACCACAGCTTCACAGATCATTTCTCTGGCCTCTGTTGTGGCCATTGGCAGGGTGATAATTTCTACCCTATGGGCCACTGCAATGCCACTATGAATCATATAGGCTTTGGTCAGACTCATTTTTAAAAACAAGCTAACTGTTTGGTTAACTCTATGGGCATGCACTGCTTAGAGCCTGCATTGGGGATAATCAACAAGGTAGCATCCTGCACAAAGTTATGTTTGCCACCACTTTACAGCACTGATTTTATGTTAATGTCCTTCTTTATAAATAAACAAGACATTTCCCTCCTGCTCCCATCCCTCCAACTCTTCTAAATGGGCTAAAAATCTTGTTTCTATTTTTTCCTTTTCTCATGTATATTCCTTTGCATTCTTTCCTTTCCCCAACCACTCCGACTTACCCTTTCCCTTTGGAACTTTTCCTCCCATTTTACATTATCTGTTATATATTGTGACACCATTTACACTTTTAGTTTCTCATACCAGAGGAGAAACTATTTGGTATTTATGTATGTCCTATTTATTTCACTTAAGGGTATCCTCATGTGCATCCATTAAGTCTAGAAGACTTTTGCTGGAGTTCTATATAGAGTATCATGCCATATGCACATAATGACAATTTAACTTCTTCATTTCTATCTTTATTCCTTTCTTTATTTCTTTCTCTTGTCTAATTGCTGTTGCTAATGTTTCCAAAACTATACTGAACAGGAGTGGTGATAGTGGACATGCTAGCCCTGTCCCTCATTTTACAATGAAGAACTTCAATTTTTGACCATTTAGTATGATAGTGACTGTAAGTTTTCATAAATGGCTTTTATCAGGTTGAGGTAGAGACCATCAATTTCAGTTTTCTGTAGGGTTTTCATCTGGAATCTAAGCTGAATTTTGTCAAACACTTTTTCTCCATCTATTGAGATGTTCGCATGATTTTGGCCTTGGCTCTATTAATATAGTGCATTATTGATGCACCTTTATTGAATCATCCCTGCATCACTGGATTGAATCCCACTTGGTCAGAGTGTATGATCTTTTTTATGCTTTTTTGCATTCTGTTTGCCATTATTTTATTGAGAGTTTTTGCCTCTATGTTCATTAGTGAGATTTTCCTGTAGTTCTCATTCTCATTTGGGTCTATCTCTACTTTGGAATCAAGGTGATGCTTGCTTCCAGGAATTAATTTGGGAGTATTGTTTCCCTTTTGATTTCATTGATGAGTTTCAACAGTAGTGGCAGTAGTTCTCTAAATATCGTGTAGAATTTAGCAGTGAAGCCATCAGGACACCAAATTTTCTTTGTTGGTAAGTTTTAAATTATGTTTTTAAAATTTCATTGATTGACTTTGAGTTGTTTGGAATTTTTAAGTCTTCTTCATTTACCTTTGGTAATTCATATGTATCTAGGAATCTATCCATTTCTTCTGTGTTTTTCATCCTACTGGTGTTTAGGTTCTTAAAGTAGGTATTGATGACCCTTTGAATTTCTACCAAAGAATTTAACCTACATCTTGGGATCTTGAAGTTTCACTACAGATGTATGGCTAACCATGTCACTGATCTTAGCTGTCAGCTTTTCAGCAAACTGAATTTCTACCATGTTACTCAAACTTTTACAAAAGAAAAATTATTTTAAACAAAGTAGATTAAGATATACAGAATCAATGGGCTCTAATTTTACTTGGGGAGACATGTATATAAATAATTTGAGGGTATTAAATGTACAAGTATTTAACAGGAAAATATTTAATAAACTTGTGTACTCATGATAGGTTAGCAAAATTTCTGGAAACAAAAATGTTCATGCAGTGCAAGTAAAAATTTGTAGTGGAGCAGGGTAGAAAACATGCAGCTGATGTAGAGTCTAGTGATGTGAATATAAGAGGATCACTGATAAAAGCATCACAATAGAGTTATAAAAATTTCAAATATTAAGCTCCAGTTTATGAAATTTTAGCCATCTTGTGAAAGTGTTGGAGTGTACAAAAAGGAAAGATATAAACAATTAAAATATTATGCATTTTTATTAAGTTGTCAGTAGTTAGTTTATACTAGATTTTTAATGGTGGAATTTTAAATTCAAAAAGTAGCTTTAAAATATATAGCAAATTACCTCTCAAGGAGTGTTCATGTCCAGAGAATATATCACTTACTACTATTTTTGTTATGAAAGATACCATTTAGTGGCATTTTGAGATGGATTTAATTACATTTTAGGGTAATTTTAATTTGATGGAGATTTATGGAATTTAATTCACCACCCTTCAATGAAAGTGAAAAACTTAATAAAGTTTCAATTAAAAATAAAATCAAAGAGAAGAGGGAAAAAATGTGTAAGTAATGCAGATCTTCTGTTTTTAGATACACATATATAAGTAGACCTGAAAATCCAATGCAAGAAACAAAGGAAAATATAATTTACATGACTATTAGAGAATTACTTTAGGAATGCTTGCTATAGTTTAAATAAGAAGAGTAGATAAAGCACATTTATTTTAAATGACACAAACATATATAGGGAAGGAATTATATTTAAGAACTTAAGCATAGTTATATTAAGGATCAAATAAATGGGAAAGAGTTCATACTACAAGTTTTATACATGTTTGAAAATTATGGTATCATGTCCCTAAAGTAGCTCTCTAATTGTTTTAATGAGACTAAATTTCATTTTCACAAGGAGAAAGTATTTAGTCAGCAACTTCAAAATTTATTTCTGGAAAGGAAAATTCTTATTTCAAAGAAGTGTTTGGAAGATTTGAGGAAAATGGTTGAGCAATGAGAGCCAGCTACTCAGATTCTCTAAGACAAAATGTTCAGAGTCTGGAAAACAATAGTTTGGAGAGGATCCAAAGAGGGTGAAGGGTACACAGGTACCACAAGGAAACTGAGAGGAGAAGATAATAGTATTCAACGATAAAGAAGAGTTAGACACTGCCACAATGGAGATCACATGGCAACATGGACAGTAGCTGAATAGCTGCTAGACTGGAGGCAAAGTGAAAATAGCATCTTTTCTTCTCATGGAGAAATAAAGACCTGCACCTGAACCAGGAGAATCTTATGCAGTTGGGGACAGCAGTAAGAACACAAGACACTGCTTCTCATATGTCCCTTCAGAGTCAAAAACTGGGCAGTGACTGAAGTACAAGCACCCCAGGACAGTTATGTGGAACAGAAGCTGGCACGAATGCCATTGTAGGAAAGGGTTGAGTGTTTGATTTGGGTCCCATAGCAATCTCATGAATTCACACTGCCAAATTACCAGAGTGGATCAAACACAGAATCTAATCTGTTGCATTCAAGAAACCCATCTAATTCAAAAAGATATTCAGAGAATAAAAATTAACACATGGAAAACAACACCTCATGCTCCAGGACCTCAAAACAAACATAGTGATTCTATTATCAGACATGGTGAACTTCAAGTTAATACTAATTAGAAGAGACAAAGAAAGTCACTACATACCATTTAAGGGAATAATTCAAGAAATGAAAACAAAGATAAACACATATGCACCAAATACTGGAGAATTTATCTTTATAAAATAAAAACTGCTCAAATTAATAGATCAAATAAACATTAACAACCATAGTAGGGAACTTTAATACTTCACTTTCACAAAGACATCAACTAAACAAAAATGCAATAAAGGACTCTTCAGAGCTGAACCACAGCCTTGAGCATATGAACTTAATAAATATATAGGGAGTATTCCATCCCT
This sequence comes from Fukomys damarensis, assembly GCF_012274545.1. Classification (NCBI taxonomy): domain Eukaryota; kingdom Metazoa; phylum Chordata; class Mammalia; order Rodentia; family Bathyergidae; genus Fukomys; species Fukomys damarensis. The sequence goes on from NW_022900932.1 coordinate 34,410,269, forward strand.
CTTAAACAAAGTATAGATTCTTTTTAGGATCCAATGGTGCTTTTTTCCAAAATAGATTAAATACTAGTCCACAAAACCTGAGTATGTAGATATAAAAGAATTGAAATATCCCCCATGCATACTATCAGACCATTATATAATGAAAATAGAAATCAATGACAGAAGCAATTTCAGAAAAGGCAAAAGCTCCTGGAAAAGTAAGATCATACTCCTAAACAACCAATATATCACAGAAGAAATAAAGAAAGAAGTTTAAAAAATTCTGGAAAGTAATGACAATGACTAAAATTCAACAAAACTTCTGGGACACTATAAAAGCAGTCCTAAGAGGAAAATTCATTTCAATCAGTGCTCACATGAGGGAAGTAGAGCAAACCCAAATAAATGAACTTATGAGAAAATTTAAAGTACTTGAGAAACAACAGCCATCCCCAAACAGACATTAAGGAGGGCTATTTTAAAGATGAGAGTGGAAAACAATAAAAGTCAGATGTTGAAAAACTGAAAAAAGAAACAAATTGAAGAGCTGGTTCTTCAAAACAATAAATAAAATTGATAAGCCCAAAAGAAAGAGAAAAGACACATCATTGAAAATAAAAATGAAACAAGTGAAATAACAATGGTCACTATAGAAATCCAGAAGATAGTAACTACTTCAAAAAATTACATTCCAACAAATTAACAAATTTTGAAGAAATGGACAGATTTCTAGACACATACAAACTACTAAAACTAACACAAAAAGGAATCAATATTCTTGAAAACCCAATAACAAGCAATGAAATTGGCTCTGCAATAAAGAGATTAGCAACTAAAAAATCCTGGGACCTTATGGACTTATGGCAAAATTCTACAAAACTTTTAAGGATATTATGTCACTAATACTCTCAAGGTATTCAGAGAAATTGAAAGAGATAAAATACTCTCAAATTCATTCATGAAAGTAACACCCTGATCCCAAAACCAATAAAGACCCAACTGAAATATAAAACTATAGGCCAAGGTCTTTATTGGACATAGATTTAAAACTCTTCAATATTAGCAAATACAATGCATCACATTATCAAAAACATCATACATCTTGATAAAGTAGGTCTCATCCCTAAGATGGAAGATGGTTCAACATACGTAACTTGACCACCTCCAGCAAGGAAGGTGAGATTTGGGAAGGCTGCTCCAACATTTGATCTCCCTCCGGCCTGCTTGGGCCCATTCGGTGGGCCCGGGTAGCCACGCCCTCCCCTGCTTGTGCCACCACCAGCTCCAGCAAGGAAGGTAGTCACGCAGGTGCCACTGAAACACACCCCCTACCACTCTCAGACCTCCTGATTGTGCCAGTCCTTGGACCCACTCTGTAGAGGCATAGGTGGTCATAAAGGGTATTTTTCTGAGCTCCCAACTTTGAACATCTTTAAAGAAAGAGTGGGGGAAACCTGTAGTAGAACTGTGTGGCGTTCAACACTGCAGGTCGGGGAATTCAATCTGGGCCTTGTGGCCTGAGGTCAGTCTGAGTTGCAGGGATCTGCAATTGGCTAGCTGAGATTGGGGGCCTTGGTTCTGCACATGGTGGCACATGTTGTATATTATGACAGCAGAGATATAGTCTGAAAAAG
>NW_022900932.1:34411905-34514264 GCF_012274545.1 Fukomys damarensis
TCATATTCCACTCTGCAAATTCTTTCTTTTTTCTGTCCTCTTTCTCCAACTCAGTCTTTTTGCTCCACCATATTATCCCTCATCTCCCTTTCTGTTCCTGATCCTGCCCTAACTCAGACTTCTTCTTTTATGAGTTTTTCTTTTTTCTTTATGTTATTTTCTTCTGTCATTTCACCCCATTCCTGGGACAATAGTTTCAAGGGAAAGTGAGCCCCTATTACTGTTAAATGGATATGTTCTTGTCCTTGTTCTTGCACTCTGTCTATCCTTTTGTATTTAATAGTTTCCTAAAGATTATATGGTCATTCTATGTCCTCTGGCTTCACTTGAAACCTTCTCCAATTCTTTCACTTATCTACTCTCTTGTCTTAATTCTGTCTAAGCCCCCATCCTAAATGGTAAAGATGCTATATTGAGAAGTGTATTCACTGCAAACATATTTTGGGCTGCTTCTTCATTTTAATTTAATTTGCATGGTTTAAATGTGATAGATTAATGGCTACCACAAGTGGTCAATTTGCAAGTTGTGCTTGATTCAGTTGTGTTGCTGATTGTATCAATTGGGATAAGGATTGTGATTGATTCAATGAGTTGTTTTCTCTGATATTATGAAAATGACAATGTGTATGAGTCATTAGAGACTCAAAAGCTAAAGCGCAATGATATCAGGAAGATTTAATAACCCAGAGATTGAATAAAGAACAACCCAACAGCAAAAATAAAAATGAGAAAACATGTAAGCAAGGCACAAATACAGATTTCCAGTTCACCAATGGCAAACAGTAGGGCAAATGAGTCAGTGACCCTGAAAAGAGAGGTCTCTTAAAAACAGTAAGGGACCATGATAAATCGATCCAACAACTCCTAGATGATGCAAAGAAGATTAATATAAGACTGATAAGGAATCCATGAAGTAGCAGAAAAAAATACAAATGACTTAAAAAAGCTGTTCACAGAATTAATGACAGAAAAGTTCCCAAACAGAAGGGAAGAAATGACATACAGATAAGTGAGGTATATAGAACTCCAACTAGCCATAATCAAAAAAAAAAAATCTACACCTAGACATATAATAATCAAGATCCCAGAAACCCAACACAAGAACAAAATACTACAAGCAGTAAGAGATAAGAAACAAATCACATGCAAAGGAAAGCCCATCAGAATCACAGCAGACTTTACAACACAAACCCTTAGGTCAAGGAGAGCCTGAAGTGAGGTATTGCAAGTCCTAAAAGAAAACAACCTCCAACCTAGATTGATGTATGCTGCAAAACTCCCTTTCAAAATAGATGGGGAAATAAGGTACTTCCATGACAAAAAACACCTGAGAAACTTCATAAATACCAAACTAACACTACAAGGAAATCTAAACAATATCCGAGGAAAAGAAAATGAAGGTCACAACACCATGAGGCCCAACAGAGCAAATCAAATAGGCAAGGCCAGAAACTAAAAAGAGGGGGGGAAAATTGAAAAGAACCAACAAAAGGACAATAACATGACAAGAATAAATAAGTACGTATCAGTTATAACCATCAATGTCAATGGCCCCAATTCATCAATCAAGAGAAATAGACTGGCAGAATGGATTAAGAAGTAAATTGCAAAAATATGTTGTACACAAGAAACACACCTAGTGTACAAAGAAGCTCATAGACTGAAAGTGAAAGGATGGAAAACAATTCTCCATGCTTCAGGAGCCCAGAAAAAAGCAGGGGTAACAATCTTATTCATAGACAAAGTAAATTTCAAACCAAAACTGATTAAGAGAGACAAAGAAGACCACTACTTCCTTGAAAAGGGAACAATTCAAGAGGAAGAGATGACAATCTTAAACATATATGCACCAGACATTAATGCCCCAACTATATAAAACAAATATTAAGTAACATGAAAAACCAAATAAGCACTAATACAATTGAAGTTGGGGATCTAAATACCCACTATCACAAATAGACAGATCATCTAGGCAGAAAATCAACAATGAAATACTAGAATTGAACCCAAGTTTTTGAATGCATGAACTTAATAGACATCTATAGAGTATTCCACACCATAAAATCAGAATATACACTCTTTTCAGCTGCACATGGGTCATTCTCTAAGATAGACCAAATACTAGCTCATAGAAGAGCTCTGAATAAATGCAAAAAATAAAAGTTATCCCCTGTATATTATCAGATCATAGGGCAATCAAGCTGGAGATCAATAGCATAAAAACAGAAGGAAATTCACAAACATATGGAATTGAGCAACACTCTCCTGAACAATCAATGCATCACAGAGGAAATTAAAGAAGAAATTAGGCAGTTTTTACAAATAACTGAAAATGCCAATAAAAACATACAGGAATCTATGGGACATAATGAAAGCAGTTCTAAGTGGAAAATTCATAACAGTGAATGCCCACACTAGGAAAACAGAGAGAGCTCAAATAACCTAATGATTAATCTTAGACTAGAGAAAGAAGAGCAAGAAAAACCCAAAGCTCAAACAAGAGAGGAAATTATAAAGATTAGAGCAGAAATTAATGCAATGGAAGCTAAGAAAATGATACAAAGATAAATGAATCAAAGAGTTGGTTTTTTGAAAGAATAAAAAAAATCAATAAACCCTTAGCTAACCTTATCAAAAAAGAAGGAGGGGAGAGAAAAGGCTCAGATCCATGCAATCAGGAATGAAAAAGGTGAAGTCACAACAGATCCAATGAAAATTCAGAGGATCATTAATACATACTATGAGAACCTGTTCTCCAATAAAATGGAAAACACAGAAGAAATGGACAGATTTCTAGATACTTATGAATTACCAAAGTTAAACAAAGAAGATAAAAACACTTTAAACACCCCAATTACAATCAGTGAAATTGAAAATGTAATTAAAAACTTACCAACAAAGAAAAGCCCAGGTCCTGATGGATTCACTGCTGAATTTTACAAGACATTTAGAGAGGAACTACTGACTTTACTCTTCAAACTTTTCAATGAAATTGAAAGGGAAGCAATACTTTCAAATTCATTCCTGGAAGCAAGTATCACTTTGATTCCCAAACCAGGGAAAGACACAACTAAAAAAGAGAACTACAGGCCAATCTCCTTAATGAATATAGATGCAAAAATCCTGAATAAGATACTAGCAAACAGAATACAGAGGATCATCAAGAAGATCATACATCCTGACGAAGTCAGATTTATTCTAGGAATGCAAGGATAGTTCAATATATGTAAGTCAGTAAGTGTAATACACTATATTAACAAAGTCAAGGACAAAAATAATATGATGCTCTTGATAGAATCAGAAAAAGCATTTGACAAAATTCAACACCCATTCATGACAAAAAACATGCAAAAAATTGGAATAGATATTCTGTATCTCAATTTAATGAAGGCTTTCTATGAAAAACCAACAGCCAACATCATATTAAATGGCCAAAACCTGAAAACCTTCATGTTAAAATCAGGAACAAGATAAGGATGCCCACTATCACCACTCCTCTTTGATATAGTGCTGGAAACATTACCCATAGCAATTAGACAAGAGAAAGAAATTAAAGCAATAAAGAAAGAAAAGGAAGAAGTTAAATTGTTGTTATTTGCTGATGATATGATATTCTACATTGAAGATCCAAAAAACTCCACCAAAAGACTTCTGCACTTAACTGATACTTTTAGCAGAGTAGCTGGATACAACAACAACACCCAAAAATTAATAGCCATCTTGTACACAAATAACAGACTCACTGAGAGAGAAATTAGGAAAACAATTCCTTTCATAATAGCATCCAAAAAAATGAAGTATCTAGGAATCAATCTAACAAAAAAAGCAAAAGACCACTATACTGAAAACTACAGCACTCTGAAATAAGAGATCAAGAGTATCTAAGAAAATGGAAAGATATCCCCTGCTCCTGGGCAGGAAGAATCAACATAGTGAAAATGGTCAGACTACCACAACTGCTGTACAGATTCAATGCAATGACAATTGAAATTCCAACACTGTATTTCACAGAACTAGAAAAAAAGAATTGAAAAATTCATTTGGAACCAGAAGAGACCTAGAAAACCAAAAGCCAACCTAGAAAACAGAGACATGGTAGCAGGTATAACAATTCCCAATTTGAAACTATACTACAAAGCTACTGTGATAAAAAGAGCATGGTACTGGCAAAGAAACAGATCTGAGGATCTGGGGAACAGATTGGAAGACACAAAAACAAATCCAGATGTACTCAGCTATGTCATCTTTGACAAAGGAGTTGACCATCCTAGGTGGAGGAAAGATAGCCGCTTTAATAAATGGTGTTGGAAAAACTGGATCTTATTCTGCCAAAGATTAATTCTAGACTGTTATCTTTTACCATCCACTAAATTAAAATTGAAGTGGATTCAAGATCTAAATATTAAAATGGAAACACTATACTTGCTGGAAGATAAGTTAGGCAGAGCTCTTGAAGACATTGACATAGGAAATGATTTTATGAACAAATCCTCAGTAGCACAGGAACCAGCAGAAAGAATCACCAACTGGAATCACATCTTATTAAAAAGCTTATGCACTGCAAAAGAAACCATCAACAGAACTAAGAAACAACCTACGATGTGGGAAAACATTTTTACCAGCTGCTCCTCAGACCAAGGACTATTTTCTAGAATATATAAAGAACTCAAAACAATCAGCCCCCCAAATGTAAAGACCAGATTCAAAAATGGGCATCTGAAATGAACAGGCATTTCTCAGACAAAGAAGTAAAAACAGCAAGTAAATGTATGAAAAAATGTTCCACATCACTGGTCATTCAAGAGATGTAGATGAAAACAACACTGAGATTCCATCTCATCTCACAAAGAATGGCTCCTATCAAGAAATCAAACAATAGCAAATGTTGGTGGGGTTGTGGTGAGAAAAGAACCCTTGTCCATTTTTGGTGGGAGTGAAGACTGGTACAACCACTATGGAAATCAATACAGAGATACCTCAAAGTGCTGAGGCTAGGGGTTCCATTTGACCCAGCCATCCCTCTGCTGGGTATCTTTCCAAAAGCTTTAAAAGAATCATATAACAGTGATATATACACACCTATCTTTATAGTGGCACCCTTTGTAATAGCTAAAACTTGGAAACAGCCCATTTGTCCATCAGTTGGAAACTCATAAAGATGATGTGGTTTTTTATAAAATGGAATATTACTCGGCAATAAAGAATGAGAAATCAGATTCATTCATAGGAAAGTGCATACATATTGAGGATATATTCCTAAGTGAAATAAATAAGTCACACATGTGTAAATATCGAATTGTTTCTCTGGTGTGAATAAACTATAATAGTACATAAGATCTGAATGATATAATTGACAATGTGAAATAAGAAGAAAGGGGCCAAAGGTGTAGGGAAAGTGGGAAAGGTAGGGGAAAGGTAATAAGGGAAAGAAAAAAATAGGAGAAAATGAAAAAATGGAAATGTAGTGTTTGTAAAGGTGGAGAGGAGGAGAGGTGAAGTGAGGGCAGGGACAAGGAGAAAAACTGATAACCATGACCTGTCATGTAAAGGTTCAAGATCCCAATAGTGAATGTAACTCTACTAACTGTACTGTATACCTAAAATGCACCAATGAACTCAATGAGAAAAAAAATATGTAACTCAATAAATGGAATATGTCAGATAAACAAGAGCATGATTAAAAACTATATGAGCATATCAATAGGTGCAGAGAAGGCTTTTGACAAAATTTAACACCACTTCATGTAAAAATCTCTGAGGGAAAAAGACGTAGAAAGACCATACCTGAATGTGATAAAGGACTTTTATATCAAAGTAGTAGCCAGAATCATACTAAATGGGGAAAGACTAAAAGTATTCCCCTAAATTCAGCAACAAGACAATGATGTTCCCTTTCATCTCTTCTATTCAACATAGAACAGTAGTTAAAACACTAACCAGAGCAGTTTGGTAAGAGAAAGGAAAAAAAAGAGATACATATAGCAAAGGAAGAACTCAAATTATTATTGCAGAAGACATGATATTCTACATAGAAAACCCACAGGACTCCATCAAAAAACATCTTAGAACTAATAACTGACTTTAGTAAAATAGTAGGATTTAAGATCAACACACAAAAATCATTAACATTTATTTGTGTATATTAATAATGAACTAGATGATAAGAAAATTAGGAAAAAAAATACCATTCAGAGTAGTTCCAAGAAAAAATGAAATATCTAGGAATTGCTCTAACTAAGGAAATGAAAGACCTCCACAAAGAAATCTACAGTATTTTGAAGAAGGGGATACATCCATTTTTATTTTCATTCTGTATATGGTAAGAGATAAGGGTCCAGTATCATTCTTCTTCAAACATAAACATATTTCCCAACATCACTTGTTGAACAGGTTATCTTTTTCCAACATTCTTTTTTTGGTCCTTCTGTCAAAAATCATATAGTTGATTATGTTTGGAGAGTGTTCTATAACTTCAATTCTGTTCCATTGATCTGTGTGTCTGTTTCTGTTCCAGTACCACACCATTTTTATGATTATTGTTTTGTAGCTTGAAGGCAGGTATTGCTATACTGCCTGCTTTTCACTTATTGTGATCAATTAGTTTTGCTGTTATGAGTCTCTTCTGGCTCCACTAGAACTTTAGGATTGTTTTCTCTAGATCGATAAAGTATGTTGTTTACTACTTTTATTAGGATTGCATTAAATTTGTATAACACTTTTGGAACTCTGGCTATTTTGATCATATTGGTTCTGCCTACTCAGGAGCAGAAAACATCTTTCCATTTTCTGATGTCTTCTTCGATCTCCTTCAAAATATGTAGTTAAAAGCTATACAGTTATGGGCAAGTACGATATCTCTGTGACTCATATATTTAATGAAAAGAGTGAAAGAAGCACCCATACTAAAAGTCTTCAAAGTGATATTTAAAAATTATATTAAATATAAAGTGCTTAGCTAAGCACTCAGGGCTTGATACTCCATGTTTGATACTATACTAGGCATTGTGATACAAATAAAGAGATGAGCTTTTTATCTTAAAATAGCTTTACTGTCATTTTTGTTTTCATGGAGGCAAGCAATTATTTTGAGCCAACTAACTGAGCTGATTGTTTTGTTATTTTTTTCTGAAAAGCATAGGTTCATAATCCAATAGTACAAAAATTAATTTAATGTATTTCAATGGTTATAAAACAAAACCTGGTTAGAATACACTATGTTAGACATCTAAGAATAGAAAAAAGAAAAAAGAATTGAAAATACCATAAGACAGACTAAAAAATGAAGAAAAAAACAATTTAATAAATTTTAGTGATGTGCTTGTTATGACTATGTGTGAATGAGGGAGGTGGCTAAAAATCACACAGAGAGAGACAGAGAGAATGAGAGAGAGAGAAAGAGAGAGACAGAGATTAGGTATTACTTTTGGTCACAGATATGCATTACGATATTTCTTTGGCAGATGTTTTTTGGAAATGAAACTAAAGGACAGAGAAGCATAAAATAGAAAAGGTAGAGAAACCAGTATAACGTCATGTATAAAACTTTTTATTAGTTCTGTAATGCAGTGTAATTACATACACACATTCAAAGAATGATGCATGAATGAAAGAAATGTTTTACACACACTCTCCCAAAATAATCAGTTTGAATTCAAATTTGGCATCATTTTTATCATTCAAATTAGTGAAAACCAAATAAGAGAGTGATTTGTAATTTGAGAAGAAAAATTGTACTGGAATGAAAGTACATTTAAATACTCAAAAACTTGATTTAAAGGTAATTGTACCTTTCTATAACAGTTGAGAGTAATGAGATTTTCTCTCATTAGTTAATAGTGTGTGGCTTGACATGCTTTGATTAATAAAACAGCAAATATTTTGTGCATTAATTAAAAGATAAGTCACAAATTATGCAGCAAATAAATTAAATTGCATACACTATCAAGTAGTTTAGTTCTGGTGGGAAACATGTAACATTAATAATACTAATTAAAACCATCCTTAAATGGCATTGATTTGGAAGAAATTTTACAACTGTCAGACATATTTTGAAAATCAGTTGTATTCTAACTTTTGATTAATGCTAATAATATTGCTGATTTCAAAGAATTGATTTAGAGAAAAGACAGTGTTCTAAGTTGGTTTTATATATTACCATGTGAAAAAAATAAGGTTACTATCCATATGTAATTTAAGACAGAATAAGAATTTTCATAATGCAAATTGCTGTTTCTATAACTTTTTAAGCCCTAGGTTTATTTTAGCCTTTTTATAGCCATTAAATCATTTTCTATAATGTTTCCATTTTGTGTGGGGGGGTGTGATTATGAGATGAATGCTTTAATTGGCGACTATAGCATAAGCTCTTCAGTGCTTGATTTGCTTGACTTGAGTTCCAAGCTCCCACAGTGGACATTCAGTTTTTGTGACGCAGTAGCTTCCTGTGAGGTCATGAATACACACAGTTTTTGAAACAAACATTAATTAATTGATGTACTTATTCATTAACTTCTAGCCAGACCCTGTAAATAATCTAGGGAAAATTATTTGTAAATTGTACAAATGTTTAAGAAACTATCGTAATAATTGGAGGAAATTATTTGCAGAAAACTAGAATAAAGCTAAGTGACCAATTAATGGAGATAGAATTGCCACAGTTCCATCTAAACCTGTTTAAATCCAAAAATGTGTAAAATATGAATTCTAAATTAAATACTGGTAAATTTTTGTAACAATCCATTTAAAATAGCAGTAACAATGGAGTTTGTTTAGCACTAGTTTAGTAAGTCACACAAACCAAGAATGTGTACCATAAGAAATTTTCTCAAAGTGGACACGATCATATAACCAACAACAGATTAAGCAATAGAACACTAGTGATTTTGCACTCTACTTACATTGAATCATATAATATTATGATTTTTTTCTCTCAGGTAATATTGCCTGCATGAATTTCATCTTTATTTTGCAAGAAGCTCTATTCAATCATTTTTATCATGGAGCAGTGCACCATTTAATGAATGTATCACAACATGTAACTGTTCTACAGTTGACATTTAGATTGTTTTCATACTTGACCATTAAGCAGCATAATGAGATGAATATTCTTCCTTGTGCATATAATAAAAGTGTTTCTGTCAGGAATATTACTAGGATTGGAATGATTGGAATGATTGGAATATATTGTCATTAGACATCCACAATTTTATTAAATAATCCTTTTTACACTTTCAAAATTGGTTTATGAAAACTCCAATTGCACTACATTCTCTGCAGTGTTTGGTATTGTCTTTCCAATTGTACTTGGCATACTGTAACATAATTTACTCATTATAAATAAAATCTTGAAGGGACACTTTGACGATTTCACATATATTGCCCCATGTAGATAGAAACCAAAGCAAGATATAGGACATGCCCATAATCCAAATACTATTTTTGACATTCTACTAGATTGAAGTAACTTCTCTCATTTTCCCTGCCCTGCTAAGTAAGAACTTTAAAATTTCTATTGTGGAGCAGCTGGTAAAATTTTTTCTATTATCTAGAATATATAAAGAACTCAAAAAAATCAGGCCTCCCAAATATAAAGACCCAATTCAAAAATGGACATCTGAAACAAACAGACATTTATCAAACAAAGAAGTGAAAGCAGCAAATAAAGATATGAAAAAATGTTCCACATCACGGGTCATTTGAGAGATGAAGATGAAACCAACACTGAGATTCCACCTCACTCCAGAAAGAATGGCTACTAACGAGAAAGCAACCAATAGTGAATATTGGGGGGGTTTTGGGGGAAAGGAACTCTTCTCCATTGTTGGTGGGAGTGCAGACTGGTGCAACCACTGTGGAAATCAATATGCAGATACCTCAAACAACTAGGATTAGAGGTTCCATTTTACCCAGCTATCCCTCTGCTGGGTATCTTTCCAAAGGAATTGAAAGAATCACACCACAGTGATATATGCACACCTATATTTATAGCAGCACAGTTTGTAATAGCTAAAACTTGGAAACAGCCCAATTGTCCATCAGTTGGAGAATGGATAAAAAAGATATGTTTTTTTTTCCCTATAAAATCAAGTACTACTCAGCCATAAAAAATAAGAAACTAGAGTAATTTATAGGAAAATGGGTGCATATTGAGGCCATGCTCTTAAGTGAAATAAATAAGACACACGTGTGTAAATACCGAATGGTTTCTCTGGTGTGAAAAACTAAAAGTGTAAATTGTATAACTGTATACAAATTGCATAACTGATGAAATAGGAAGAAAAGGGCTAAAGCTGTAGGGAAAATGGGAAGAGTAGGGGAAAGGAAATAAGGGACAAGAAAAAACATGAGATAAGGAAAAAGTACCAATAAACTCAATAAGATAAAAAATTCTATTGTGTCTATGTATGTCTTTCTTATTTTCACCATTTGCAAGACTGCCAATTCCACACATATCTAAAAATTTTCTTGTCTTAAATATAATTGTTTTGCAATAATATGAGAAAAATTAGTAATTTGATAAATTTTCAGATATGTATGTCCCATAAGTCCATCACTTTAATTAAAAGATGAAACTATCACACCTAAACATTTCTTTACACCCTTTTAATCTCTCCTTCCAAAAACTCATGCCCTGCATGGGTAATTATGACTCTAAATAGTTTCACATTTTCTAGTGTATTACACAAGTGGAATCATTCATAATTCTTTTTGTGTTGCATCTTTCACACATCATATTTAACTTGGAATACATGCATTCACTTTTGTGTATTATCATTGTTACATTTCTTTTTATAGACATTCCATTATAACATTCCATTGCTTATTTTTTCTTATCTTCATTCTTCAGAACTATTACCAGTAATATAAAAATTCCTTGTGGGTTCCCTAGAGCTGTTAAATAATAGAACTTTACTTAGTGTTGGAAATGCATCATAATTGTGCTGTTCAACTAGGTAATCACTGGCCATATATGTGCTGATTTATGATGTAATTATGTTAGTCCAACTGAGGAACTAAATTTTACTTTTATATCCTTTAGAATTTGTATTAGCAGAAGTATAGTTACAGGTGTATAGACTGCCATATTGTATAAGTGTGTCCTGTGCCATATTTCTCAAACTCAATATGTGTGCATTATGTAACTTTTTACCAAAGAACAATATAAGGAAAACCACAGCAAAATACATATTGAGATAAACTTCTTTTAGAAACACATTAATTGCCGATAATACATATTGATCTGACAACAGCCATGAATTATTAATTTTATCCAATGATCTATTGAGTCTTCATTACTATTTGATTTATCTCTGTCAAATGTCCATATTTTTTTTTTTTTTGGTACTGGAGATCAAATTCGGCTTCTTGTGCTTGAGAGACAGGCAATAGAACCACTGAGCTAAATCCCCAGCCCTGCACATCTTAACATTATCTGTACTGTATATGCTTTAGTTCCTTAACATTTTGGGTACTCTAATTTTACCATCCTTAACAGCTTTCTTTCTGAGCTCCATATTTTCTGTGTACTATTTGGAAGTTTTGCTTCCTTTGCTTCTTCCTTAAAAGTCTGAATCTTCAATTATTTACTATTATTGATTCTTTTTCACATGCATCTTCTGCGCTATAATTTCAATTTTGTGACTGAAATTATCAAGTATATTATGTAATCATCCAATATACATTTCTGCCACTTCTTTCCTTTCAGGTTTTAGAATTCCTCAGTTCTTTCTTATGTGGGATAGTATTGGTATGGTCTTGTTCATTGCTCCTTATCACCTGGCCAACTTAGTACTGGCGATATAGAGTGTTTTCTGATATAGTGTTGAAGTTGATTCATGCTTGCATATGACTTGCTCTCTTAGAAGGCAGAGGCTCAAAACTGGTTTTTCTTCTACAGTTAGGTTACCACAGTTAAAAGTTGCTTTATGTAATTTAGGCTCTTGTAGGTTAACACTTCCCTGTTTTTTCGAATAAATGCTCGTATTTAATTTACCTGGTGATAAGCAAACAACTGCAGTGTGTGTTCAGGGCTAAACTCTTTTTAGAAACTGGTTAAAATTTTAGGCAATTTTTATTTTATCATTTACAATTTCTGATAGACCCTTGATTTGTGACATTTTGCCAATTTTTAAAATTGTGCTTACATTATATGGATCCTGCAGTATATCATCCCTTATAGCCACAAGACAAACTGGAAGCAGATTTCTTTAAACAACATTGTTTCAGTATGACTTTTGTAATTAACATTTACAGTATCTCTTCAAATTATGGCATCATTTACTTTCCCTCCTTCACGGGGCCAAAAATGAACATTAATTTGCCGTGTTTGGATAAATGATTATATTTATTTCCATATAATCATGGGAAGAGGAAATGAACTTCCTTGATCCTGGTGTTCATTTAGTTGGGGGCCCTACGCAATCAGATTGACAGTGAGCTAATTATCAAGATTTATGTTTCTTTTATTATTCATAGTCTACAGTTTTTGAGATCATGTTTTAGTGAGTTCACAATAATGTGTGCTCTTTTACATAATAAAACTAGTTTTTTGAAATGATAGTATTATTTCAGGCTGATAGTTCTTATCAGTTTCTGTATTTTAGATTTTGTATTGATATCACTTGCCAGACTCATCTAAAACCTATTAATTTTGATAGTTATTTATACTTGCAGTTTGTAAAATATATATTTTGTACTGGAGATGGAACTTGGGTCTTTGCACTTGCAAGGCAGCCAGCAGAACCACTGAGCTAAATCCCTAGCCCCAGATTTATTTATATTTTAATGCCCACAACTTAGTAAAAAAAAAGTTACTGTAAGTCATGAATGTTATTAATGTCACTTTACCTGAAATCTACGGATTTTAAAAATCCAAGTCAGTTCATTAATTACCAACACTCAAGTTTTTTATTTTAATATAATATAAACAGATATTTTATAAGAAGATATAAAAGTCTCCTTATGTCTATGAAAAAGTAAAACAAAATTTCATAATGAGAGATCTGTCATGTAAAGGTACAAATCTGAATGATAAATGTAACTGTATTGTATACTTAAAAGTACCAATAAACTTAATGAGAAAAAAATACTTAATTTGAGAATAATGATGATGTATATGCTGTATGGTCTATTAATATACTGTGTTCTTATTAGAATGGCCAAATGTTACTCAGAGCAAAAGTCACAAACAGGAAAAGATTCTCTCTTATAAAGAAGAAACAAGTAGCAAGAAAAAAAATTTTTTCAGTGAACAAATAAAACTAGTAGTATAAACGAAACAATTATCATTCATTTTGATATATTTTGAAATCATTTGGTGAGTATTTGATCTTCTCCCTACTTCCTATTTATATATCTTTTTTTTAAAATTCAGCTTCCCATGCATTTAGAGGAGTAAAAGAAAGGATGTGAAGAACTGATAACTTCACTGGATCAACAGCAAATACACTCAAAATTGAAGGTGCCTTGAGGGCTCCACTGTAACCTAATTACAAGTCTATTCACTCCTCTGGAGGAGCTTGGTGCTGTGACAGCTGCAAAGGCCAAGCCTCAAGTGCATCTGTGGCACCACTGATTTGCTGAAGAAGCTCAGCACAGTAATTTTCTTTTGAGCAGATGTACAGCACATCCAGGGGAAGGCCATGTGAAAGGATGTTCTCCAGCACAGTCAAATGAGTCAATCTCATATTATCTCAATTCCCTCTGAGTTTTTCCTGCTGGCCAACCTCACTTTTCAGAATTAGCTAAACAGACTCAGAGCTAGTCACCAATGGTGGGTAATCAGTAGGCCATGTTGGAACATGCGCAAGCAAATGTCATGAATTTGGGGTTAAACTTCAATGAGGCCTTTGTGTTTACCATCCAATATAACTACTTTTATACCACTCTCACCATTCCAAATATGGATCTTGCCATCTTCTGAACCAATCATGATAAACTGAGAGTCTGGAGTAAATGAAGTGTGACAGCTTTGCTGTTGGTATAATCCCCAAATGTGTGCATCACGACTCCCTTGGATGCTTCCATGAGAAGGAAGAAGCTGCCATTGGTGGAGGTGAGTATGAGCTTGCCATCACTGCTGAACTTAAGTCCTGTCCATTCACAAGCCTGACCGTACTGCATCTTCAAGTCTGCAACTGACTCCTTGTCAAAAGAGCAAAGGTTATAAAGCTTGACCATTTCAGAATTGACACCAACAGCAAGAATCAACCCTTCTGGATCAGGAGAACTAACTGTCTTGCCCTGTAGATGCATAACACTGACAGGAGACTGGCTATCCCAAAGTTGAACGGTCTTATCAAGAGACCTAGAAATGAAAGTGTCATCCACAGGTGACGCGGATAAGGCCACCATCCTTTTGCTATGTCCAGGAAAGTATCTGATATATTGGTTGTCATGCAAGGACAGGTAGTGAATGGCATCATCTACTTTGTTAGATCCGTAAACATCACTTTGTTAGAACTGTGTTTGCCGCATGAATGTATCGGATGAGGTCTAGACCGTATTTCTTACTGTACGGAGTTCTCTTTGGTTGGCCCGCCTGCAATCACAGGACATAATGGAGTCGCCATCGCTGCTCCGGATGACCGTCTTGCCTTTGGGGCTAAAGTCAAAGCAGTTAATCTTGTCTGAGTTCTCACTGAACACCTTGGTGACACGGAGGAAGCTCCAGCTCACCAGCGCTCTTCCCGTCAGATTCATGGCTGTGGCAGGGCTGAGGAGGACGGATGAGGGCCACGGCATGCGGGGAGGGCACATGCAGGTGGCTGGCTGGAGGGCGGTGACAGTCCTACATATTTTTAAATGTTCTTTAAAAGCATTTTTTCATTATTTAAGATATTTTATTTATTTTTATTCTAATACTAAAGAAAAGAGGTACTTTTATTTATTTTTTTTTTATTTATATATTTTTTTTATTTTTTATTTTTTTTGGTACCGGCGATTGAACTGGGGTCCTTGGTGCTTGCAAGGCAGGCCACCGAAACGCTGAGCTAAATCCCCTGCCCTGAGGTACTTTTACATTAGCAAATTTTCATCAGTTTCTGAGTAATGTTTTCTAAATATCATTCAAAAGTTTTTTCAAAAATAAAGTCTTTGAGACTGTATAAAGATATGTACTATTAACTTATCTTCCACTGACACACTTTCATACATAAGCTGTGAGTAAAAATTAGGGACATATCGTCAGTAGATTGCTAAGAAATGAGTGTGCGTATATGAGAAATGTGAAAAAAAAAAAACCAGCCCCAAATCCAATACCTATCTTGTATTACCAAGAATTTTTAGGAAGTGTGTTTTTCTTACATCATGCCCTGTTACCAACACTAACATGCAATTCAGAGTTTATGTTCTATCCCAAGAGGTTGATTAAAGCTTATTATAGACGATCTGAAACAGTCGTTACACCTGGGCTCCTAGCCAAACAATCTGCACTGTGGTTTTTTCAGAATGTTGGCTGATAGGTAAGGTGCCCTAAACTGCTAATTCCAACCAAATTATTCCTTTTTCACACTTTCAGTGCTCATTTTATATACTGACTCTGTTCTCCAATCTGCTGCTTAATATGTTGTCCAAATTCCTGGTTGAATTTTCCCGCCCACTCTCCCCGTAAACAACCTCAATCTGCTCATTAAGAGACAAAACTGGACTCTAACCTGCTAATTTGTGAGCTGTTACCTGGGCTTCTGAAATGGTGTGTGTGCTGGGGCTGGGGACTTTTCCAATGATTTAAAGATGTCATGGAGTATATAGGCAGTGTGAACTACACTCACTTGAACCTCAAACTAGATGCTTTATTTGAATGCTGATGCTTGCCAAAAATGTTTCGTTAAGGCTCCAGATATTTTGAGTTAATGAAAGGTGAATTAACTCAGACTAGGGGAAGCATCTGATAGTTATGAGTAAGGCCCACCTAACCTTTTCTCCTTGCATTTTCTCTGAACATAATCATAGCTTTCTGGTTTCTGTAAGTTTGATGTCTTGTTTTAAAACTTTCTGCCATTTTGTCATCCAAAAATCTCTGGTGAGTAGAAATTTTTCTACACTAATTATTGCTTAAGCTCTTTTACCAACAGTCATAGGACAGTTTGAATTTAAATGCTTCTGGAGACTTTATTACCTTTAAAAATATTTTAGGGTTTGGTTCCTGCATTAGTTGTCTTTACATCACAGGACAAAGTGCCTGGCATACACAACATAAAGGGTGAAAGATTTATTTTGTTTCACAGATGTAGAGGTTTCAGTGCCTGGCTCCAAGGCAGAAACGTTATGATAGAAGATTATGGCAGAGGAAGACTCCTCAACTCATGGCAGCCAGAAACAGAGAATGGAAGAGTCAGGAAAAGTACAAGGGACTGGGGACCAAAGTACACTGTTTTAGGTCATATTTCCAAGCCCCTCCTTCTCCAACCAAGATCCACTTCCTAACACATTCAGCTATGAACTCAGTGATGAATTAATCCACTGATGAGTTTGGTCCTGCCATGATCCAGTCCTTTTTTCAAAAGACCCACCATTGAACCCATGAGCATTTTGGGTATTATTTTTGATCAAACCAAAGCAACTTTCTGCAGGCAATGTATTCCTTACATATTATATTTTCAACATATATAGAAAATATCATAAAAGATCTCTTCATAGTTTCCTTGATTACTGACTTCATGAATTGATGCCTTCCTGGTTTGACATGAACTAATTCACTCTACAGTGGATGATGGTATCATCTATGACAAGAGCATCAACCTGCATTCAGTTGTTAAATAAACATATTTAAAATGATTATGTGACCAATACTATTCTAGGTGTGGGAAGCACTCTTTCCCTCATGACGCTTATATTACATAGAAAGGCTCATGGTCTAAAATTAAATTAATATGTATTATAATGTCATAAATATAGAAACTACAGTACAAATGAATCCTGAAGAGGTTGTGTTTAAGTAACATAGATATAATCATGGATATTTAAGCAAAACCATGGAAAAATGAGGAATTAACCTACAGAAATATCTGGAGGAATAACATACAACTTTGCATGAATGCCAAGGCAAAGGCCTAAGAATGTGTCTTTTCTTAATATACAGTGTGGATTTAATAGAAAGTTATTTATTTTAAAATAATATTCTTAGACATCTGCATATGCATTGTGATAATTAGTACCTAGATTTAACTCAGAAGAACTTTGTGTTAAAGTAGAATACACAAAGCACATACAAGCAGTTAGTCTTTAATGCATGGCATCAATTGATGAGAGCCACGAGAGAAGACTTGGTCATAAAAGACAGGAGAATGAATAGGGAAAAATTTAGATATTACATCCAAACTGACCTGTAAATTTTTTAGTAATGATATTTCATTAGATTAGATATTATGAAAATAATAGGATAATAAAATAAAGTGACTACTAACACTATGAATCCTCTGTAAATGAAAGAATTCAAGTTATAGTGTTAGATCAATTATCTTTAAAACAATGACATGTGAGCTTACTGCAATGAAAGAAAACTTAAAAACCTAAGTTAAAATTAGAATCACAGTACTGAATGACAGGAAAATATGGTTTTATTTTATACATAGTTAAAATGTTGTAAACCCATACTGTAATAGTTGATGCCATAATAGAGTTAAACAAATTTGTCAAAAATGGAATTATTGAAGTGGTTCATGAAGGAACTGTTGGAATTCTGACTTGAAAGAGTAGTATCAATTCAGAGGTAAGAGGCCTCAATGTGTTGCAAATAAATACCATATACTTTTGCAACAAATTGGATTATACTAACAAGAAAACAGATAATCACCATTCATAGTCAAGCAGGATAAAGACAATGGGACACTTAACAATAAGAGCTGTTGTGGGCATAATATTTGAAGAAATAGAGAGGTTTGTTTACTTTGAAGATCTTGACTCTAAGATATAACAAAATGAATAGGTTGAAAAATTCTAGATTTACCAATGGACCCATACTACACACCATATGCAAAAATAATTAAAATGGCTTATAGACTCACATATGATATTTCAAAACACAAAACTTTAGAAAAGAATCAGTACACTTCTCTTTAATTATATTTTCATGAATTTTTAGGGTCTCCTCAGGTGTTTCCTGATCATAAATTCTGCCTTAGGCTTGTGTTTGTATGCACACATATGTGTGAGTCTATGTGTGTATGCTACGTGTGCATGTGTGTACTTAAATTCCTCAATATGCATAGAGATATTTACATTCCTCGGTAGACAAAGGTATATTAGTGCCCTAATATCCAAAATAAAGCTTTCCCCAGCTTTTTCTTCCAGAATATAGGCAAGGTGGGTTTCATGTGCTGTATTTTGCTCCAGTCAGATTATAGGTTTTCCATTTGCCTTACATTTTCCAGCTTTGACTGCTGCTTTTTATCGCCAGTGGGTTTCTGCAATAGGCAAACAGGTAAAATCATTTTGTGTGAGCACTCCTTGGCAGTTTTCCAGACAAGCTTGAACAGATGAACACAGTAATTTAAACTGAGGTCTGCTCTGCTTTCTCCAGAACCAGGAGCAAGGGTCCCATGTTAAAAATACAGGCTGCCTGCCACCTTTAAGTCAGCCACTGTGTCAGGGAGGGAGGGAGTCATGAGAAGGACCCAAATCGTTCTTGCCCTCTTTTCAGTTGTATTTTCTTCATTTATTGTTCCCTTAGTTGCCTATTTCCTGAGATCTGATAAAATGGTTCCAGTAGCTTCTGCTTATTTTTCAATGTTTCCTGTGGAGGGTTGGTAGTTTGAAGCTACCAGTTACATTATTTTATTTTTCCTCAGCTATATTTTTGAGAAAAAAATTCCTTAAACTTCACTAAACTCTTATGTATAATGTAGCAGCAAACATCTATGAAGAGCATTTAATAACTTGCCATTGAGTAGTATACTTATCTTCTATAACATAGTGAAAATCTACTGACAAATACGTCGACGGACAAAAACCCTCTATCCTCAAGGAGCGTAACCAGTCTGTATTGGGTTGGCATAGTTCTGGGCAGCATGAAGCTTCAAATCATGTATATGCTTTTGTTTGTGAATTTATAAGTTTCAAGCTGTGTTTCAATAATAAGCAGCTTAGTTATATAACAAAGTTTTCACAGTTCACAGAGAATTATGGGTTGAGAAGCTTAGTGCTAAATAAGTGTAATTATGTGATTAAGACTCACTAGATTTGTAACACTACATTTTTTCAATCTATAATAACTCAATTTTCAAATTACCACCCATTTAAAATATCAAGGTGTCAACTTTGCACGCTGAAATTCTATTTTCCGCTTCCCATTTGCATTGAATATTTGTTGACATGGGTATATTTTAATATGCATCCTTTAGTGTGTAAAATCAAGGGATTTCTCAGTGTTTACTTTGGTAAGGACCATCATTATCTTTACAAAAATTTTCTTTTGGGGTTTTACAGAGCAGATAGATCACTACAATTTCAATCAATTCATTTCTAGTTCATTTATTTCACAAAAGCTTGTGTTAGACAACCTTGCAAAATCTGTTCTTCCAGGCCAGGCATGGCGGCGCAAGCCTGTAATACCAGCACTTGGGAGGCTGAGGCAGGAGAATCACTGAGAGTTTGAGACCAGCCTGGGCTACATAGTGAGTTCCAGGTCAGTCTCAACTACATAGTGAGACCCTGCCTCAAAACAAACAAACAAACAAACAAAAAACCCCAAAATGTGGTCTTCCACATGCTAGGTTAAAAAGGATAAAAAGTTCTTTACTCATGGAATTACAAAATTCAACTCAGCCATAATCACATAGCTAATTATAATTGCACAGACTTAAATGTAATTATATTGAAATTATTTCTTTTTAAGTCAAAATCCATAGTGATTGGCAGTAAGAATTTATTTCATCTGAGGGGAGTAAATTGCAAGATGTTTAAATGTAACTAAAGTATGTCATTCTCTTACTCAAAGATAATTGTCTCAATACACCTAATTTCCCAAAAGATAAAATGCTTTCAACAGGATACTACTAGTTTATAAATAACCTTAAGAATAACCTGGAAATGAGCATCATGTGAAAATAAATGTTACCTGGGAACTTGATAAACAAGTTCATTCTCAGATTGCATCCTAGACTACTGTATGCACACAGTGCTAAGTAAGGTGAAGGTAAACGAGCTGTATTTAAACAGATCTTGATATCAATTCTTGGAGAAGACAATAGCTGTCAGTGTATTCAGGTACATGTGAGTGTTGTGAAACACTGGAAGACGTTTATTGTGTATAAAGAAAATACAGATAGGCTAATGAGGAGATATTGTGCAGAAACACTATTTTCCCATACTAACTTTTAAAAACCGCTGACTGAAAACACATACAGCAGTGAGAAAGGAGTTCAGTCAAGTGTGTCTCAAATTATTGTCATCATTACCTCCAATATGTGGACATATCATGAGCACCTAAATTTAGCATTTTTTTCTCTCTTCAAGTTTTTCACATCCCAGAGAAATGATTGTGGTGATGGCAAGAGGGATTTTCAGATTCCCTGAAGTTGGGGGCTACACTAAGGATGGGAACTCCTAAAGTATGTTTTCCAAAATTAACTTTTTAATGACTATTTTAAAACTCAAATATTGCCTAATTGCTTTTTTAATTAATAACATTTTCTCAAATAGTATCTTCCTACCTTGTCATAAAAATCAGTTGAAAGGAGTTGAATTCCAAAAGATTCTCTCTTTTTCAGTTTTTATTTCTACCTGAATATCTATTTTATAAAACCTGTATGAATGCATGGAGGAGATGAGCATTGTACTCAAAGTAAGGTCTATTTTCATTTTAAAATTTCAGTTGTGTTAAATAGACAATGTAAATAACACACATTGTAAATTTGTTGATGTTTTAAACATTTTATTTTAGAAGAATGATTAAGAAGTAATATGCCACTTAATTTAATATAAATTTAAAATTTATAGATATTAAAATTTATAACTTTAATTTTAAGTTTTTCAATGAACTAGTTTCTTAGAAATATATATGCACATATATACATATATATGTATATATACATACACACTTTGAAGATATACTTTTAATAGCATCCTGAATATTTTCAGTATTGCATCCAATAAAGTAATATAAATTGCCTATTTTACAGAGACAATGTATATGGAAACCTGAAGCAACAAACAAATGTTTCTTTTAACTTTTTTATCCAAGTTTTTGAGCTTGGATGATAATAAAACTGATTTGAATGCAGAAATGGATTTTAAAACAAGAAAGCTTAATAAATACATGTATGACAATATAAAAATACAGTCAAAAATCAAAAGAATCATCTTATTTCAAAAGGCCTATGAGGACTATGGTTGCCTTCCAGTAACCTTGAATTACCTTGAGTCCTCTTACGAGATCCAGCAACCTACATCAATAATGTAATGACAAATAACATTAATAAAAGTATGTCTTCTCAACAGTAAAGAGTTGGATTCTTATCAATACATTAGATAGATATGGGACCTCTTATGGTGGCTGAATTTTGAAGACAATAGGTAGCATGAGAAAATGCACCTGGGATATTTTCAGTGCTCGAAGCAATATGCTGGATGTCTTACACTTATTTCATTCAGGGATTCAATAATTTCATGAGATACATATTGTGCCATCATGTGACATATTTTTGTGCTTCCTTACAAAAGAGAAAAGTATAGCCCAGAAAGAGCAGATGAGTTTTTTAAGGATGAACATCAGTTAAGACCAGTCTTTATTTCTCAGTCATATGGGTTTTTTTCTGTTTGATTTTCATTAACCAGGCTACCTCCTCATGAGAATGTTTTCCTCTGAGGAATTTTTACACTGTAGATTTTTTTTTTAATCTTTCAAATCTATAGGAAACATCCTAGGTCTTCTACATTGTTCCAATTAATTGAATTGTCTGGAACAATGCTCCAAGACGTACATTGTTAAATCAATAGTACAGATTTGGAAAAAAAAGAAAGTCTATTCTTATATTTCCTCACAATATGCAGTGATTACACGTTTTGAAAAAGAACAAAAAATACCTCTAAGAGATTAGTTAAAAGCCTTGAGATGCACTTTACCTACATGGCTGATATTTTCTCTCTCAATATTCTATAATAATGTGCTTCATTTGGTAGGACAATTATTTAGATCTGTTATAGGAGGCCTTGAGCAGGTCTTGTAAGATACTTCTACTAATGACAATTTATTAGAAAGCAACCACAGGGGAGGATACCCTGAAAAGCTTTCCTCCACTCTAAATCAGTATTTTAACCTCCTCTCTTATCCTCTACCTTGGATGCCATAAAACTGTCAATCTTTATTTGGAGCTTTTCCAAACAAGAGTGGGCCTCTGGGTGGTTGGCTCCTTTGACAAAGATGAGGTAGCTAAGTGTGCTTGGACTTGTTTCTGCATCTTTAATCTATTTCACTAGTCCTCAGGTGTATTTCTTTGCCAGTAGCATGCTGTTTTTATCACAGTAGCTTTGTAGTGTAGTTTCAAGTTGGGGTTGCGATACAACCTAACTTCTCTTTATTGAATAAAATTGCTTTTGATATTCTAGGTCTCTTCTGGTTGCAAATGAATTTCTGTATTGTTTTCTCAAGGTCTGTAAAGTATGCTGATGGGATTTTAATTGGGATTGCATTAAATCTATATAGCAGTGTTGGAAGTCACTGTTGAGTTTTCCTAACTAGGAACAAGAGATATCTTTCCATTTTCTTATATTCTTTTCAATCTTTTTTTCAGAGTGCTGTATTTTTGAGAGTAGAGGTCTTTGCTTTACTTGTTAGGTTGATTCATAGGTATTTCAATTTTTTGATGCTATTGTGAAAGGAATTGTTTCCCTAATTTCTCTCTAAGTGAGTCTATTTCCCTTTTACAGAAAAACTATTTTTGTCTGTTAACACTTTATGCAGCTTCTTCAGCAAATTTGGCTATTAAGTCTAAAAGATTTTTGGTGAAGATTAAGCCTAGAAGACTTGGAGGAGATCTTGAGTTATTCTACATAGCGTGTCATGTCATGTGAAAATAATGACAATTTGACTTCTTCCTTTACTATCTTTATTACTTTTATTTCTTTCTCTTGTCTAATTGCTGTGGCTAATTTTTCCAAAAGTATATGTAGCAAGAGTGGTGATAGTGGATATTCTTGTTTTGTTCCTAATTTTAGCAAGAAGGATTTCAGTTTTTGACCATTCATTTATGATACTGGCTGTTAGTTTTTCATAGATGGCTTTTATCAGGTTGAGGTAAAGATCATCTATTCCAATTTTCTGTAGGGTTTTTATCATGAATATCTGTTGGATTTCATCTAATACTTTTTCTGCATCTACTGGGGTGATCATATGGTTTTTATCCTTGGCTCAATTAATATAGTGTATTACATTTATTGATTTGCATATATTGAATAATCCCTGCATATATTGATTCATCCCTGGGATGAATCCCACTTGATTAGAGTGTAGGATCTTCTTGATGATCTTCTGAATTCTATTTGGTACTATCTTATTAAGGATTTTTGTATCTTTGTTCATTAGTGAGATTGGCCTATATAGTTCTCTTTTTCAATTGGGTCTTTCTCTACTTTGGGATTCAAGATGATATTTGCTTCCAGGATGGATTTGGGAGTATTGTTTCCTTTTCAATTTCATTGAAGGGTTTAAACAGTAGCTCCTCTCTAAATGTTTTGTAGAATTCAGCAGTGAAGTCATTAGGGCTTGGGCTTTTCTTAGTTGGTAAGTTTTTAATTAGATTTCAATTTCATTGGTTTTTGTTTTGTTTTATTTTGTTTTGTTTTGTACTGGGGATTGAACTTGGGTCCTTGTGCTTATGAGTCAGGAAGTGGAACCACTGACCTAAATCCCTGACCCTCAATCTCATTGATTGATAATGGGGGGTTTTAAAAATTTTAGGTTATCTTCATTCAACTTTGGTAATTCATACAAGTCTAGTAATCTGTCCATTTCTTCTGTATTTTCCATCTTATTGGTATAAAGGTTCTCAAAATGGGTATTGGTGATCCTGTCTGAATGTTGGTTGGGTCCATTGTAATTTTACCTTTTTCATTCCTAATTGCATGGATTTGGGGCTTTTTTCCCTTTTTGTTTATATAAGATTGGCTAAGGGTTTGAAGAATGACACATGACTGAAAAGAATGTGCAATCTGAATTTGTGGGGTGGAACAATATAAACATTTGTTAAATTCATTTGTTCAAAAGTTTGAATGAGTTCTAATATTTTGTTGTTTATTTTCTGCTAGCTGATCTATCTATTTATGACAGTTGGGAGATCTCTCATTACTACTGCATTCATACTTATTTGATTTTTCATGCCCGTTAATATTTGTTTATATAGTTTGGTGCACATATATTTATGATTGTCATCTCTTCCTCTTGGGTTGTTCCCTTTACAAGGATGTAATGTCCTTCTTTGTCTTAATCTGTGTTGGTTTGAAATCCAAGTAATCTGCAAAGAGGAAAGCTACTCATGAATCAAATGGAGTATTGTTTCCACTCTTTAACTTTCAGTCTATGAGCTTCTTTTTTAATTAAGTATGCTTCTTGTATGCAATATATTGTTGGATCTTGCTTCTTGACCCATTCTGCTAGTCTATTTCTTTTCATTGCTGAATTGAGACCATTAATATTTATGATTATGACTGATATATATTGATTTATCCTTGTCATAACTTTTTCTTTGTGTTGGATTTTCTCCCTGTGCATTTAGTTTCTTATAACGCTTGATGGATTCATTCTGTTGGGCTTTCTGGGGTTGTTTACCTCATTATCATTATATTTCCTAGAATATTATTTAAAAATTTTTGGACCACTGGTTTCATATTCATGGAGTTCCTAAGGTGCTCTTGGTCATGCAAATATCTTATTTCTCCATCAATTTTGAAAGATAGTTTTGCAGTCTATATCAATCTTGGTTGGAGGCTATTTTCCTGTAGGACTTGAAATACATTACTCCAAGCTTTTCTTGCCTTGAGGGTTTGTGTTGAGAAGACTGCTGTGATTCTGATAGGCTTTCCCATATATGTCATTTGTTTCTTTTCTCTGACTGTCTGTAGAATTTTGTCCTTCTGTTGGGTTTCTGGAATCTTAACTATTAAATGCCTATGTGTAGATTTTTATTTTTTGATCACAGATAATTGGAATCTTATATACCTCACTTATCTGTATGTCAAATTGTTCTCCCCTACTTGGAAAGTTTTCTTCCATTACTTCTGTAAACAGTTTTTTTTAATGTCATTTGTACTCTCTCCTTTCTCTTCATTGACTCATAAGTCATATATTATTCTTCTCTGCATCTTCTAGCAGCTGTTGGATTGATTTCTTGTGGTCCCTTACTATTTTTAAGAAATTTTTCTTTTCTTGGTCACTAATTGCATTCCTACCTACTATATATCTAAAATTCTATCTTTGCATTGGCTCATTCAACTGTGTTAACTTTCAGTGGAGGTTTTTATATCCTGGAAATATGTTTATATCAGTTTTATGAATTCTATTTGTTCCTATGTTGGGATTGCATCATGTTCCTCAACTCCTCTATTTTTTTTTATCTGTGTCTGCTCTAGATTTATTAATCATATCTTTCACTATCTGCACAATCTCTGCTGGTATCTGAGAAATTATTTCTAATTTCATTTTTTCCAGATGCTCTTTTGTTGCCAGTTCAGGGAATCCAGGTAGTTGAATAGCTGAGTATCAGATTGTTCCATCTCATTTCCCTTTAGGTTTGCCTTAGGTTATCTGGAAGTCTGGTTTTGGGACTTGTTTCCATGTCTTCTCATTTTATCAGATGCAGCCTGCTGTGCTTTTGTTGAGACAACTTTTCTTTCATCCAGTGGTTTTCAATTCTCAACAAGCCACTAAAAGGCCTTTTCTCTGCTGCTCACCAGTACATCAATTCCTTGGTTTAAACCACTGATACTATGGGGAAGGCCTCTGACTGAAGCTTGGGCACCTAAGCACTCTTTTCTGTGTGGGCCCTGGCTGGGCATGTTTACCCAAGCCTCTGGGGTTGGGGTGGATTCCTGTCTAGGATATGCTTGCAGCTGTGCAGGTCAGACCACATCGTTTCTCCCTGGGATCTGCACATACTCACTGATTTTGGGGTGGGCCTCTGACTGAAGCTTTTGCTCCTCTGCAGCTCTTTCCTGCGTGGGACTTGGCTGGGTGGTTTTGCCCCAACCTCTGGGATCAGGGAGGATGCCTGTCTGGGATCTGCCTGTAGTTGCACTGCTGCTCCCTGGGATCTGCCTTTATTTTTTAATTTTAATTGTTTTTTCTTCTCCTCTTATTTTTAATTCTTTTATTTTCCCCCATTCTTATTAAATTCTTCCTCTTTTCCTTCTTTTTCTTTTTTTCTCTTTTCTTTCTCTCTCCTAATCAATCTTTCACTCCCATAGTGTTTTTAATCTCCCTTTTTGTTCCTGTTCAGATTTCTTATTTCTTTTACTTTTCTTCTCTCTTTCCTTCTCTTGGTTGTCATCAGTTTCAAAGGAAAGTGAGTACAATTTCTAGCTTCCCTATTGCTGTTAGGTTGTTCTCCTTTTGTCTGTGTTCTTTTTTTTTTTTTTTTTTTTTTTTTTTTTTTTTTTGTACCAGGGATTGAACTCAGTTCCTTGAGCTTGCAAGGCAGGCCACTGATTGTCTGTGTTCTTTCATTCTGTCTTTCCCTTTTGTCTTTGCCAATTTCCTAGAGTTTGTGTGGTCTTCCTGAGTCCTCTAGTCTGACTTCTAACCTTCCCCTATCCTTCTACATATCTATCCCTCTCTCCCTAACTCCTTCTAAGTCCCCATTCTGAAGGGTTAAAGTTGATATATTGAAGAGTTTATTCACTATAAACATATTTTGTGCTGGTCTTTGAATTTAATTTAATTCACAAGATTAAAGGTGATAGATTAATAACTACCACAAATTTTCATTTTCTAAACTGTGCTTGATGCAATTGTGTTGCTTATTGCATCATTGGGCTAAGGTATTGTGATTGATCTAATCAGTTGTCCTTCCTGGTATTATGAAAATGAGAGTTTTTCTGAATCATTAGAGACTCAAAACCTAAAGACAAACTTTATCTAGAAGATCAAAATATTAACCCGGGAATTAAACCAGGGACAGTACCAACAACAAAAATAGAAGTAAGAAGACATTTACGCAAGACACAAACATAGATTTCCAGCTCACCAAAGGAAAATTCTGGGGAAAGAAGGTGGAAAACTCTGGCAACCACCTGGACACCCTAAACTTACAGCACAGGAAGTAACAAAACAGATGAATGAGGCTCTAGAAAAATTCAAAAAATAAATAATTTCCCAGATCACTACAGAGATGGTGAGTAGAATGGAACACATGTTTAAAGAATCTAGAACAGAAACAGATAAAAAATAGATGGGTTCAGAACCATCATAGAAACCATGAATGCCCAGCAAAGGGAAGAAATGGAAACCATGAATGCCCAACGTAGGAAATAAATGGAATCCATTAAACAGATTCAAATAGATGTCCAGGAGTTAAATATAAAAATCTCTATTGAAAGTATACACAACAGACTGAAACAATCTGAAGACAGAATGGTGCTCAGCAATCATGAAAAGAGAGATCTCTTAAAAATAGTAAACAACCATGAGAAGTGAATCCAACA
This sequence comes from Fukomys damarensis, assembly GCF_012274545.1. Classification (NCBI taxonomy): domain Eukaryota; kingdom Metazoa; phylum Chordata; class Mammalia; order Rodentia; family Bathyergidae; genus Fukomys; species Fukomys damarensis. The sequence continues at coordinate 34,439,539 of NW_022900932.1, forward strand.
GCTCCTAGATGATGCAAAGAAGAATATTATAAGACTGATAAGAACCCATGACAAAGCAAGAGAAAGTACAAATGACATAAAAAAGACTGTTCACAGAGTTAATGAGAGAAAACTTCCCAAACAGAGCAATATAATCTGACGTACAGTGACATAAGTAAGGCACACAGGACTACAACTAGCCATAACAAAAAAAAAAACAAAAAAAAAAAACTACACCTAGAAATATAATGATCGAGATCCCAGAAACCCAACAGAAGAACAAAATACTACAAGCAGTTTGAGAAAAGAAACAAATCAAATGAAAGGAAAGCCCATCAGAATCACAGCAGACTTTTCTCTCTTTTTACTTTTTTTTTTTTTGAGACAGCATCTCACTATCTAGTTGAGACTGACCTGGAACTCACCCAAACCCTCAAGTCAAGGAAAGCCTAGAGTGAGGTATTTTATACCCTAAAAGAGAAAAATCTACATGGGCCAGGGATTTATCTCAGCAACTCTGTTGTCTGCCTCAAAAGCACAAGGTCCTGAGTTTGATCCCTGGTACCAAAATAAAACAAAACAAAAAACAGAAACAAAAAAGTAACAACCTCAAACCTAGACTGATGTATCCTGCAAAACTATCTCACAAAATTGTTGAGGAACTAAGATACTTCCATGACAAAGAAGACAGCACAAATTCATGAATACCAAACCAAACAATTCTAAACAATATCACAGAAAAAGACACTGACTGTCACAGCTCCATGAGGACCGAAACAGCAAACTCATTAGGCAAGGCAAGAAATTAAGGGGGGGATTAAAAAGGGCCTGCAACAGGCTCAATTCACCAATCAAAAGAAATAGGCTGGCAGAATGAAGCAAGAAGCAAAATCCAACAATATGCTGTATACAAGAAATGCATCTAGTTCAAAAAGAAACTTAGAGACTGAATGAAAAGAATGAGAAACAATATTCCATGTGACAGGAACTTGGAAAAAAAGCAGGGGTAGCTATCTTATTTGCAGACAAATTAAATTTCAAGCCAAAACTAATTAAGAAAGACAAAGAATGCCACTACATTCTTGTAAAGGGAACAATCCCAGAGGAAGAAATGATAAGCGTAAATACATATGTACCAAATACTTTTTTTCTTGGTACCAGAGGTTGAACTTAGGATCTTGCACTTGTAAGGCAGGCAGCAACAAAAATGAGCTAAATCACCAGCCCAGTATTCACCAAATACTAATGCCAAAATATACATAAAAAATATAAAGGGACATGTAAAACCAAACAAGCACTAATATAATTTTAGTGGGGGACGGAAATATCCCAGTGCCACAAACAGACAGGTCATCTAGACAAAAAAATCAATGACAAAATAGTAGAACTGCACCAAGCTTTTGAAAAAAGCTTAATATAGACTTAATATACACTTAATATATGTCTATATATCTGTATCTATCTATCTATCTATCTATCTATCTATCTATATACAAAATCAGAATATGCATCCTTTTCGGCTGCACACGTCATTCTTCAAAATAGACCACACAATAGCTCATAGAACATGTTTAAGTAAATGCAAAGGAATTGAAGTCATCCCATGTATATTATCAGATCATAGTGCAATTAAACTGGAGATCAATAGCACAAGAAACTGCAAGAACTCCTCAAAACACATGGAAATTGAACAACACTCTCCTGAGCAACCAAGGGGTTACAGAGGAAATTAAAGAAGAAATTAGACACATTTTACAAATAAATGATAATGCCAATATAACATAGAGGAATCCATGGGACACAATGAAAGCAGTTCTACAAGGGAAATTTGTAGCAGTGAATGCCCACACTAGGAAAATAAAGTGAGCTCAGATAAACAAATGAATGCTGAATCTTCAGCTCCTCAAAAAAGAAAATCAAGAAAAACTCAAAGCTTGTCAAAGGGAAGAAATTATAAATATCAGATAAGAAATCAATGAAATGGAGACTAAGAGAACCATAACCCCCCAAAAAATCAATGAATCAAAGATGTGGTTTTTTGAAAGAATCAATAAAATCAATAAACCCCTAGCCAACCTTATAAAAAAAAAAAAGGCTCAGACCCATGCAATTAGGAAGGAAAAACATGAAGCCACAACAGATCCAGCAGAAATCCAGAGGATAATCAATACCTATTTTCAGAACCTGTACAGTAATAAAATGGAAAATGCAGAAGAAATAGATTTCTAGATACATATGAATTATTAAAGTTGAATGAAGAAGAAAAAAAATCATAAACACCCCAATCACAGTCTATGAAATTGAAAAATTAATTAAAAAATTACCAAAAGGGCTGGGGATTTAGCTCAGGGCTTCCTCTGCCTGCCTTGCAAACTCAAGGACCCAAGTTTGATCCTCAGTACCAAAAAAAAAAAAAAGAAAAGAAAAAGAAAAACAAAGAAAAGCTCAGGTTCTGAAGCCTTCAATGCTGAATACTATAAAAGATTTAGAGAACTATTACCACTATGAACTATTACCACTACTGTCTAAACTGTTCAGTGAAATTGAAAGAGAAGCAATACTTCCAAATTCATTCCTGGAAACAAGTGTTACTCTGATTCCCAAACCAGGGAAAAACCCAACCAAAAAGGAGAACAACTGATCAATCTTCTGATGAACATAGAAGCAGAGATCCTAAATAAGATACTGGCAAATAGAAAACTGAGGGTCATCAAGAAGATCATACATCCTGACCAAGTTGGATTTATTCCAGGGATGCAAGGATGGTTGAGCATACATAAATCAAGAAATCTAATACACTATGTTAACAGTGTCAAGGACAAAAGTATATGATCGTCTCAGTAGATGTAGAAAAAGCATTTGAAGAAATTCAACACCCATTCATGATAAAATCCCTACAGAAAATTGGAATAGATGTTATTTATCTTAACTTGATAAAGGCTATCTATGAAAAACCAACAGCCAATATCATATTAAATGGCCCAAAACTGAAAAACTTCACTCTAAAATCAGGAACAAGACCAGGATGTTCACTATCACCACTCCTGCTTAATATACTTCTGGAAATATTAGCCACAACGATTAGATGAGAGAAAGATATAAAAGCAATAAAGATAGGAAAGAAAGAAGTTAAATTGTCATTATTTGCTGATGATATGATACTCTACATAGAAGACCCAAAAAACTCTGCCAAAAAGTCTAGACTTATTGACAGATCTAGTAGAGTAGGTGGATACATGCTAAATGCTCAAAAATCAATAGCCTTCTTGTACACAAATAACATACTCACTGAGAGAGAACTTAGGGAAACAATTCCTTTCACAGTTGCATCCAAAAGATTGAAATATCTAGGAATGAATCTCACAAAGAAAGCAAAAGACTGCTACACTGAAACAGCACTCTGAAAAAAGAGATTGAAGGGGATATAAGAAAATGCAAAGATATCCCTTGCCCCTGGGTAGGAAGAAAAGATGTAGTAAAAATATCCATACTTCCAAAACTGCTATACACATTTAATGGAATCCCAGTTGAAATTCCAGGAGTATATTTCACTGAATGAGAGAAAGCAACCCCAAAATTTATTTAAAACCAGAAAAGAGTTAGAATAGCAAAAGCCATTCTAGGCAACAGAGTCATGGCAGGGGTATGACAATTCCCAACTTGAAACTTTAGTATAAAGCTACCATGATAAAAATAACATATTATTGGCAAGGAAACAGACCCAAGGATCAGGGGAATTTGGAAGATGTGGAAAAAACTCCAGACATACTTAGCTACTTCATCTTTGATAAAAGTGCCAACCATCCTCAGTGGAAGAAAGATAGCCTCTTCAATAAATTGGATTTCAACTTGCCAAATATTAAAACTAGAACCCTAGCTTTCACCATGCTGCAAACTCAAATCCAAGTGGAGTACAGATATAACTATCAAAACAGAAACATTAAACTTGCTGGAAGGTAAGTTAGGCAGAACCCTTGAAAAGACATTGGAATAAGAAAAGGCTTTATGAACAAATCCTCAGTAGCATGGGAACTAGCAAAAAGAATCACAAACTGGAATCTTATCTAATTTAAAAGCTACTGCAGTGCAAAATAATCCACTAACAAAGCTAAGAGACAACCTACAATATAGGAAAATATTTTTACCAGCTTTTGCTCAGATAAAGGTCTACTATCTAGAATATATAAAGAGATCAGAAAAATCAGACCCTCCAAATATAAAGACCCAATTAAAAAATGGGAATCTGAAATGAGCTGACATTTCTCAAAGAAGAAAAAATAGCAAATAAATACATGAAAAGATGCTCAACATCACTGGTCATTCGAGAGATGTAGATGAAAACAGCACTGAGATTCCACCTCTCCCCAGAAAGAATGGCTGCTACTAAGAAATTAACCAATAACAAATGCTGGTGTGGTTGTGGGGAGAAAGGAACTACTCTTCATTGTTGGTGGGAGTATAGAAGTGGTATAACCACTGTGGAAGTCAATATAGAGATACCACAAACAACTTGGATTAGTGTTCCATTTGACCCAGCTATCCCTCTGCTGGGTATCTTCCCTAACGAATTAAAAGAATCATACTACAGTGATATATGTGCACCCATGTCTATAGCAATAGATTTTGTAATAGTGAAAACTTGGAAACAGCCCAGTTGCCCATCAAGTGGAGACTGGACAAAGAAGATCTGTTTTTTCTATAAAATGAAGTACTACTCAGATTAAAGAATGAGAAACTAATCATTTATTGGACAATGGATGCATACTGAAGCCATACTCAAGTGAAATAAATAGGACCCATATGTGTAAATACTGAATCATTTCTATGGTGTGAAAAATTAAATGTATAAATAATGTTCAAAGTGTATGATGATAATGTGAAATAGGAAGAAAAGGACTATAGGAGTAGGGGAATTTGGAAGGGTAAAGGAAGGAAAATAAGGGAAAAAAATATGAGAAAAGGAAAAAATAGAAACAGTCTTTGCAAATAGAAAAGGCTGGAAGTCATTATGGGAGGGCAGGGGTATAGGGAAAAAAATAAGAACCAAGATACATCATGTAAAAGTAGTAGATCCCAATAATGAAGGTAACTATTGTCCCTACTTTAAAGTACCAAGAAATTTAATGGGAAAAAAAGGAATTCTCCAAATCATTAAACTCTACTAGTGGCAGAGATGACCAGGGATCTGACCCAAATTTATAATATAATAAAGGAGATGGCTACAGAATGAAAGCAAAGATGCCAAATTTTCTCCTTCCTCTTCAGCTACCCATTGGACATCTGTAGTCACAGGTAATAAGCCACTGTTGTAAGCACAAATAGGTTTTAAACCCTGAGTGCCTCAGAAAAAAACACAAATCATGCTTCTAATGAGTAATAAGCTAAATCTCTTGGAATTTGTCCTGAGTCTTTCTGTAGTGATACTCAACAGTTTTATTTTCCCATTTAGTTTTATCTTTGAGACACCTGAGGGAGATTTTTGAGGTTGATAACAATTTTGGGGATAGTGAAGTGGTAGGGAAAAATACATGCCATACTTTAAAAATATCTTGGAATACACATACAGTTTGACCTTATTCTGGTCTACAAAGGTGGGAGATATGGATATGAATATTTTAATTTGTATGGAACTTTGGATGATAAAAAATGATCATCCAACTAAAAAATAACAGAATAAACAGAGGTACTGTATTTGGAAAGCAAACAGTATATTTAAAAAATACAAAAATTAAATTCAAATTTGGAAGTGGCATAAATAAGAAAGTCTTGGGGAATAAGTAAGTAGGTGAAGATACTTGAGTTAAAAGTAAGTTTGAGGTTGGAGTGTAAAATCCTGTTCATAGCAATGGCAAATGTGCAATTTAGAGAAGAGAAAGTATCATTAAATTATTTATTTCAATTTTTTACCATTTATTACATTTTTAATACTTCATTTTCATAAGGTCACTTAGCAGTCCATTTCCTTATCAGAGAACATGATGTTATCCAGCATGAAAATTTTATCTGAGAAGTAAAATCAAATGAAATATTTGCAAATTCAGTCATTTTATAAATAAGTGATTTGTAAAGAAAGAAACAGCTTTTTTTGTCTTTGTTTTAGAAAAAAACCCTAAATGTTCACCAATTAAATGGTTTGTGATTTGACATACACTGAAATTTTAGAGTTAAGTGAAATTTCTAAGAAACAAAAACAAATTGGTTTTATCCTGGAGGCCTCTGACATAGGTTCCAGTCTCCTGCCCAGTGTATAATTCAGGGCTGTAAAAAGACTCAAAGACAGAATTAAAGAAACAGAGAAATGGGGAGCCAGGATGGCCAGGGCTGAGCAATCAGCAAAGGGATTGATCAGTCTAAGCCATTGATTTTTATTGGTAATCAAACTGAGGTAACAGGGAACTATGTGCTAAAGTGGAACTATGTGTGAGGGTGTGCGGTTGTGCAGTTTCTATGGATACTAATGCAGGTAAGGCTTGTAAATTAAAAGACAAAGCATTCTCAAATTAGAAAACAGAATAGACAAAACAGAGGGTTGTAATTAGAACTTTGTCTTTCTAGTTGAGAGGGTTTTAGTCATGGCAATGGAATTTGGGTGCGATTTACTCTGACCCCAGCATGTAGGCTTCAGCCAGACTAACATCTCAAAACAAACCAATTGCGGGGTTAACTCCTTACAGCTTGCACAGTTCAAGATTTTACAGATCTATGAAAAAATCATTCTATTGTTTTTTTTGTTGTTGTTGATTTTGATTTTTGGAATAGGGGATTAAACTCAGGTCCTTGCACTTGCAAGGCAGTGGCAAAACCACTAAGCTAAATCTCCAGCCCTGAAAAATCATTCTAAAGACAAATCTTTCCTTCCTAGTCTATGAAGGTAAAAATGCTAGTTTGTACAAGATTTCTTTAGATAGTAGATATTGCCTTCCATAATATTTGATATTTTATATGATTACAATTAAAACAAAACAGAACATTCCATTATTTCTATTAAAGGTAGGAACAGCTATTCTACCTTAAAATATTTAATGAATTCCTATATTCCAGATATTATCTTTATAGACAATTATTGCATTTGTTTCTGATATATGAAATTATTTAATTGTTATTAGGCTAGGAAAAATGTAACTTTGGTGCCTGACATTATATAGAGAAATAGCTAGTTTTGTTTTATAGTTAATGTAGGTTCTGCTGTAATTTCAAACCTTGTACTTCATTAACCGTACATAATACAGCATATATGAGTTGAGAAACTGAAGTGTCGACAAATGATAGGATAAACTTTGATTCCTTTATACTTTAAGCCTATATCTAACATTCAAAATACTTATCTATTGGAGGAGGTTCAAGTCCTCTCAGTAATAAACATCACCTTATTGTCTAGCTTTACTATTATTAGCAAGATAACCATCTAATCAATGGAATACTCAAGTCAGTACTTTCCAAGACAGGCAGACAAGCTACAACTGGAGTTATATAAAGGAGACATATGTTCCATTGAAGTTCTTATCAGTGAACAGCTAAGATACATGACCACTCTAAGGTCAGGAAAGACACATTTGTATCTACATTCAAAGTTCTGCTTTTTTGGGGGGGTACTGGGGATGGAACTCTGGTCTTTGTTCTTGCAAAGCAGGCAGTGGAACCACTGAGCTAAATTTCTCAGCTATTTATTATTATTTGTTCTTGCTTCAAGTCACAGAATTGAAAATTGACATAGTTCACTTTCTTTTGTAGGATAGGCAATACAGGAAGAAAAGAGATAAAGTTTTAGTTTTCTATGTATTCACAATGCTGCCAACATTACAGATCAATAGTCTCTGTTGTGCTTTCAAAGGTTATGCACAGCAGGTAATTTGGTCATGGAAGAAACATGAAGAAAATAATATAATATCCTGAAACTCAAGGTACTTGCTTGTTGATGTGTCATATATTGTTTGATTTAGAATAGATCTCCTGGTTCAAAGTGTTTACTTTATAGATGTGAAACTGAAGTCCTCAAATAGCAGAAAGAGGGATACATGATAGATCCCCAAAGACATGCCATCAAGGTCTTCTAACTTAGCAGTCAGCATTCCTCTTATATCTCACTGTCTCTCTGGCTTGAAATCATACAAAAATATCTCATTTGGAGCTGGAAGCCTCCCAAAGAACATCTCCTTTCAGTCTCACATGATGGTAAACATACACACAGACACACAGGCCCACAGACACACAGGACACACACTGAGTTGCATAGCTCATTTTGCAAAGTAGCACTGACACTTGAACTAAAAATAACCCAAGAAAGACCACAGTGTAAGTGTACAGCTATCAGAGAATGTTATTTCTCACAAAATGAAGATAGCAGAATGAGCTGGAGAATTTGGGGTAGTCAGGAGGTCTCTTCTCAGAAATGAATTTAAATACCATTGCCTCCCAAAGTGAATGACATCCTTAAGGGTAATTCTGTCTGTTCATGGAGCATTTAGTTTGAATTCAGTACAGTCATCTCACTTAAGCACAATTTTTAATAATTTTTTAGATCTTAGGGTGTGACATAGAATTTCTATACTAAATTAATCTGTTGTGATTATTAGCTTCTACTGTTATTTACAGACAGCCACTGTCAAGAGTTTTAAACTTAATCATAGAAAATACACATCTGGACACCAAATTCACAGCATTCATAGACACAATCTTAATAATTCTAGAGAAGGGAAATCTTATTTAATTGTAAAATTTCCTCTACCACATACATATATATTTCAGATTTGTTAGGTTTTTCCTCTATCTTCAAATTTTGCTTATCAGGAATGTCCTAATTCATTACTCTTATATGTTAGTGCAAAATAAGCTGTAATGTACTTACAATTATATTGCATATTAACAGCTACCTAAAAATATATTCTGCATACTAAAAGTCATTTTGTGGATAAATATTCCACTGATATGAGACATAACTCTTAAAAATATTGCTATCTCATTTAATTGTTTTAATAGAAAATAGAGTGGATCACTGATGTTCTCAGACAATACATTTTAATATGTATCTGAGAAGTTTAAATATGAGATTATGACATATTGGCTATTTTGAGATAAAGGCACTTGAAAAGCAACAGGTACAAGAAGATCCCTGAGGCTTTGTATTTCTTAAAGCAGGAAATGAGGTTTATTTTGTGGAAGATACCCTTTCGATAACAGAGAGCAAAATTCTTATCATCCAAGATGGGAAATTGAAGCCAAGATACTTTTGTATAGACCTTAAAATAACTCATATCCTTTATGCCTCCTCATATAATATAGCTTCTTTTCCATAACATTTTTGTCTTTGTCCATTAAAAACATAAATGTTCTACTCAGTGTCTTTTGGCTCTTTATTTCCTTAGGAACCCTGCTACACCATGTAAAACTTATACCATGTACGTTTATATTTTTTTCTTCTGATATGTCTTATTTAAACATTTTGGCATAGGTGCAACAACAACAAAACCAAAACCAAAACCAAAACCACCTACAGGCTAGAGGTAAAATTCTGCTTCCCCTAAATTCCATATATCTAAATACTTGCATGTGTATTTTACAAATCCTATTGTTTCTCCTCTCATAAAGAATTATTATCTTTAAAATGAATTTAAATAGTGTAGAGCCAGGGATTTAGCTCAGCGGTTCGGTGGCCTGCCTTGCAAGCGCAAGGACCCGAGTTCAATCCCCGGTACCCACCCCCCAAAAAAAAATTTAAATAGTATAATGTATACATGTAATTTAAAAACCTCACTGCTTCCCTTTACATATTGGCCATTAAGTACATTACATTTTGTCCTTAAGCAAGATAACTGGTAATTGCATAATATTGACCTTTAATCTCACGCAAAAAAGCAATAGCAGAAAGTGTTAAACTGTAAAAACTTATGATAGTTCACAATCACTTTTAATGGTTTCTTATCACAAAGGCAGGATCTGGAGCACTGAAGTGGCCAGAAGACAACCTGTAAATATGTGAACTGTTGCTACTTAAAGTAAAATATTTTACAGAAATTTTAACACGGCATGTGTGTGTGTGCACATGCATGCTAGTGCACGCAGAAGACAGACTCGTTACAGTTATAGATACATCACTCAGGTGTTCGATACACTTAAAAGAAAATTAGTACAATGTATTTGGATATTTTTAAGTACTTTTTATTTAGGTAACACTAAAAGCAAGAAGGTTTAAGCTTTCAGGCATCAAATATTATTTGGTAATAACTGAAACTCATATTCATTTATTCAGTAGAGGGATTAGCATGATGAAGCATAAGTGTTAGTATCATGGACTCTGCAGTGAATGAAATGTGAGTCACTCTTGGCTTCAGTGGTTGTGGGCTGTATTTTTTGCAAGATATTAAACAAATCTTTCTGTGTCTCCAAGATCCTTATATAAAATAGGATATAATTGTCATATCATAGGATAGAGTGAAGAATTAAATATAAAGAAAAAATTCTTATAAAACTGTCTTATAGTACTCAGCATTCCAATTGTGTGTGTATATATATGTATGTATGTATGTGTGACTGTGTGTGTCATATATATATATATATATATATATATATGTGTGTGTGTGTGATTTTAATAAAAGTTAAAGAAAATTAGTAAATGCAACCTGGAAAATCTTGTCATTTCGATGGGATGGTAAGATTTATGTACATATAATTTAAGCGTGTGTGTATATATTCCCATTTCTGTGTATATGTATGAACTTATACATAAATATGCATCCTATCATGTCTCTGCACCATTACCAATTCTAAAGCCACTCCAATGTGTATTTGTTAAAAGTACCATTCCACTCCATGTATTATTTTTTATTTTGACTGTAGAAAATTACCATATTTAGTGGTCTTAAACAATACAAATTTACTATTTGATTACTCAGTTCTCTGGATCAGAAGTATAAAGTGGATTGCATTATTTCTAAAGGCTCTAGAAGAAAATATATTTTCTTCATTTCTTCAGTTTCTAGGGAGGCCTTTATTCCTTGCCCTATATATCATATCACTTTGGCCTATGTTTCATCATCCTACCTGTTTTTGGTCAATTTTCTTCCTTTCTAGTTTTCCATTATAAAATCCTAGGCATTGCCTTGTACACATCTAGAGAATACTGGTTCATCTCCTCATCCCAAGATTCTGCTACTAATCGTATCAGCAAAATTCCTTTTCTTATATAAAATAACATATTCATGGGATCTAGGGATTAAGATGTGGGCCTCTTCTTGGACCATCACTTGCCCTCCAAAATAAAGGTATATAAGAAAGAAAAGAGTAAAATCTGTATAGCAGATTTTATGAATTTAAGAGAATGCAAAGTTTGTTATTGTTCTATAAGGAAACTACAGAGATGCTAGGAATAGTCTGAAAGATGAAATGGAAACATTAGTTATACTTACTCATTTTGTAGATAATGTTTTAATGCTATTTCCCAATTCCCTATGATGTTTCTAGTATTGCATTTCAAAGTTTTCATGCAAAGTCACCCAAACATCTCTTGCCTCCTTAAAGTCAGTCAGGAACCAATCCAAAGTGAATAAAATGATCAAATGATGGGGAAGCACCACATGAATCGTGTCTCCTATGTACTCTAACAGCAGAAGCAAAGAAGGACATAAATAGGGACTCAGATCATCTCACATGCAGCCCCAGAATTAAAAGTATGACAGATATGAACACATTCTACTACCACAATGTCAGTCTCCTGGAAACCTTCCTTACGCAGTCAGGACTGCAGCTGAGTTCAGACACTGAAAATCAGGAAGAGACATGCCCTACAAGCTTGAATGCCTTATTTGTACAGATGACACAGATGGAAATTTTTGTTGGGAACTTTTTCTTTATTAGCTGCACCTTTTCCTTAGTTGCTATTAATTTTATTTTTTTTCATTAAGTGTATTGGTATACTTTATGCATACAATACAGTTAACATTCATCATGGAAATAGGGAGAAAAGGTCTCGAGAGATAGGGGAAGTGGGAGGTATAGGGGAAAAGAAAAGGTATAAGGAAAAGATGGAAAGAAAAATCGTTGCAAATGAGGGGGTGGAGGGATAGGCAGGGGTATGGGGGAAAATAACCAAGTTGCTATCAATTTTAGTATCATCGCTGTTAGAAAGAATGAGTGGATACCTACAGTCCTTATGCAGCATGCTCACCTTCCACACACTTCTGCAGATTCTGGTTTTTGGCTAAGATAGCTACTGTGACAACTTTAATTTCAATATTCTCTTCAGCTTTTACTTCAGTTATTTTTCATGCCCACTCACTTCTGAGATCTTTTCTCAACTCAGTATGAATTAGTTTACCTGCACTTTGACAGCATGGGTTACATTTTTTAGCATCTTTCAGTATTGATTCAGCAATAATAGCATACTGCCAAAGAATCCATTTCCAGTTAGCCATCACTAAACACCAGTTAAATCTTTCTGCTGTATAATTTACTTTTCTGAGGAAATCCCACTAACAGTATGCACTCTACTTCAATTTGACTCTAAAATAAATTTTGATTGGTCTTCATTTATTGACTTTTCAGAAACATAAAATAATTTCTAAGGGAACACCTGGCACTTGATTCTTGGAATTATGGCATGATGTGAATTGTAAGTGACTTTCACCAGGTACAGAATCCCTTGATGGATGGGAAGACAGTTGCCTGCTGTGTGACTTTAGGAGTTTAGCATTTGCTCCCCACAGTAGAGCCTATCTGCCTGTTGCATTTTTCTCAGTAGCCTTCCTTAGCAAGCCCCAGCCCTGAGCTTGCCTGGGGAACTTTACTCTCCATCCATCAAGTTCTACTGTCAGGAACTGAGCTACTACCCTGGAAATAGAATGGTAACCCTAGCACAGGAAAGAAGTAGCACTGACCACTTCTGTGTGATGTCTTCTCTGGTACAGCAATCTTACTCATCTGTGCCATGTCAAGATTCTCAATTAGGGAATATTTTGTTTTTATTTCTTTCTGACAGATCATCTGTCCAATATATTTGAATATATGCTGCCTGGAAAATTACTGGCAGTGTATCAAGCCATGACTAAGTAAATCTTTTGAACCAATTAGGCTGCCCTGAGAAGATGTTTCCCCCAAAATTATCAGTTTGGCCGTGCAAATGTGAAGAATGTGAGAGCAAATATGTTATCATTTGCCTTCTAAAATATATTGATATTGATAACCCAACCATTTTCACTACCCAAAATTGTCCCACTTTAAGCTTTTATCTTTCATCTTAGTGCTGCAATAGGCCAGTAACTATTCTATTTCCACTCCTATTCTTATTCACTTCATTTTTACCCAGATACCACATTAAGCTCCAAACTCTTAAACCTAGATTTCTGCCGTCACTATGAAGTCTCAGGTCATCTTGTTCCTGACTCCCTTCCAGATCTATTTCATATTATCTCTGTTTGTCTCTTCCCACATGTACTCCAAAGCACCTGAACTTCAGTTTTTAAAAAATATCCCAAGAACTCTTCCAAATCAGTTCCTTTATCCTCATGGACTCTTACTTCTAGAATATTTTCTACAAATTCTTTTGATTTTTGAACTCACTTTTTTAAAGTCTTTTCTTATTGGTTCCATTATCATGACTGTATTCTTGATTACCCATTTCAATCCTTTTTCTATCACTTGACAATATTTTTTATTTGCTTCTCTCTTTCCCGTTAGCGTGTAAGCTCACTGTGCACTGGCACTCTGGGTTACATCTGTATGCTCAATAAGCAGAGTAGTGCGTGGCATATTTTAGTTACTAAAAATGTAAATTAATTTATTATTTCTATCTTTCAAGGATTTAAGATAATCAGAAAAATAGAAATTTAAAGATACAGTGAAATGGTCTGAATTATAAATAATGGTTCTTATTTGATTTCTTTTATCCCTATTGTATTTATTCATGTTTGGTCCACTTTGAACAAAGCTGAAGCAATAGATGCTTCTAACAACTTTGTGGAAGCAAAATGAAGGGCTAAATATTCTCTTGGGAAGAAAACAGAAGCTGGTTTCTTAACCGCAAAATCGATCATATATTTGCTGAATTCTCCTTATCACTTGATTAAGCATTCTTCTGATAGCCTCGTGTGTTGCTTCGTGTATATAAATGTGTATATTTACTCAGATATGTTGTTATCTCAGTATATATCCATCCAACATCTTTCTTCGTTGGGATTTCTAACTGTAGAGCATCATGTGCCAATTTATATTCTACAAACACTGTCCTCAGTTGAGAGCAAGTTTGTTTGAATAAAAGGATTGTGTTTGCTTCTATTATCTCTTGCAATTATTTTAAACAAATACACCCTTTCATCTATACTCATGTTGGATATTTCCTTGGGGATTTATCCTTTAGAAAATACTATAGTTTAAGAGTTAATTAGATAAAATCTGACTTAGAACACTTGCATCTTTCATCTCTCTAACCTTTTATTTTTGTTTGTAACCACCAGCTGAATAAATTTTCTGAGATTAATTCATCATCTGAAACCTAGGCATGTTTTAATTATTTCCTGGTTATTTTATGAAATTCAGGATTATTGTAGATTTAGTTTTCATTTTTGCACATATTAGTTTATCATAATGGAAATAATTACACGATTTTCACTTGAGATAACTAAATGTGTAGTTATGTATATCTGAACTCAAGCCTTTGCTTGGCTGCTTACCAGCTATATGAGTAGAACATGTCTTTTTGATAGTAGGTAAATCAGGTAGGTAACTTCAGTGGATCTTAATTAATTTAATATAGCTGAACCATTTGAACAGATAATCAGTGATAATCATGTACAATAAAAATTCCCCTTCAATATAAAATGAACTTTAATATCAGCTCCATTTAAATGTTCATGAAATACATTTTAAAAGAGATCACTCTGTTCTCTCATGCATGTCGGCAACTTTGTATTACAGATGTTTATTGATACTCTCTACATGGCTATATCCTCTGGCTGAGAAAACATGCTCAGAATTGAGTTTCTGGAAAATTCATGCTTGTGGGAGCAATGTTCAACCAGTGGCATATGGAGGCCAAGTGATAATGGAGGACTGGTCCTATTTCAAGCCACATTGTAGTCAGTGAGTCTCTAGCACTGCTCTACAGTCATTTCCTTAGTCCCTAGGTGTATAATTTGGAGAGACGTACTCAGCAGCTGCCAGGCCATTAATAATAGTTCTATGCTATGTACAGAAAAAGCAATGTTGAAAGGAAAGCAGAATGTAAATCCAATATTGCCTCATACCAGCAAAACAGAAGCCAATTCAGGAATGGCTCCATCCTACAAATCAGTTATATTTGCTCCCCTCCTCAGTGCTAATGCAAGAATTGCAGTACTACAGCTCCCTAGGCACGTATATCTTGCATTTTGTCCACATAAGGGAATGTCCCCTTTATGAAATACCAATGAAAACAACATAGAGATTTTTATCTTCTTTTCAAATACTTTTTTCCAAACTTGGATCATTCCTTGATATATTATTCTTTAGCTTTTCAAACTTGTGGTTTTTTATTGACATTCAAAAGCAAAAAAGTAACAAATGGAAAGCATTATATTTACTGAAATGTGAAGAAATATTTTTATAGCATGACACATTTAAATGGCATATGAAAGTATATACCAAACTATATATATATATATATATATATATATACATACATATATACATATATATGTGTGTGTATCTATCTATCTACTATCTATGCAGTTTTCTGAACAGAAAATTTTATTAGGAAAAACCATATGAAGTCTTTATTTCAGAATATGATTCTTTTGGCATATTTATGTCAGTATACTGATCATGATCTTTATATATTTTTTGCTTTTTGGGGAACTGTTTTAGTAGTTTTCTTTGTTTTTTCTCTGCATTATTTTTGTTAAAGAAAAGGCACTCTATATATATTCAAATTGTCTTCATCATTTTTTCAAAAGAAGGTTTCTAACATTGTTGATTCATCCTTCATGTGATATGTACTTTTAAAGAAATATCATATAATTTACCACTTAAAACTATTCAAAAATTTCCTATAAAACTTCAAGCAAAATCCCATCAGGTACTATGTGGCCTGCCTCAGGCTACTGTCTAAAATCTGTCCTGTCATGACCCTCTCCGATCATGATTTTTGCTCCCTAAGAACCTTGTTTTTTCTTTCTGGATTGTCCTTAACCTAGATTTTGAAGCGCTCTGTCCTTATTGTTCAGTGTTCAGATAAAATGCTATGTTTCTCCTTAGAATTTTATTTTTATCTGAATTTTAAAATGCATTCTGTTCCTCCTTTCTAGCCTTTAAAGATATAAAACCCTTATTTCCTTTTTTCTGGTAACAGTTTCATACTGATACCCTAGAAATCTTCTAATACAATGCACACAGTAAATATTTGTTGAATTGGGAAGGTTAGCATGAGAAGCCATTCAAAATATAATGTGTGCCCCTCAAAGACGATAAACACAGTGATTCAGATAAATGTTCTGTTGAGGTAGAATTGATAAGCTATATTGCTCAGTGCATTGTGTCGAATACATGAGACTAAATTATTGAATGGTGTACAGGTATCTCTATAGATCTTGTATATGAAACTAATGCAATGCTTTCTTTGTAAAACTTGAAGTAACTTTTTTGGGGGGGTTCCATAATTACCACTCTGCATTATGATGAAGTGCTTTTGCAATGATAGATTATTTAGCAATTTTTACCAAAGACCTCAAATACTTTCCTAGCATGAGTCAGAATATCTTTGAATAAATATATTGTTATACCCCAAAAGATCCTTTCTGCAAGGTGGAAGACTTACACAATCTAAATCTCAGAGTACTTGTGTATGTTTTCTCTCTGACAGATTCATAGGCAAACTATGATACTCTATGAAAATTGGAAGCATGTGTACCCTGAAAAGAGAATCAATTTTGTTGATTTACATTCCAATAATTTGTTCCACAGAGCTCTTTACTCTTTTCAAGTAGTTTCTAATTACCTTTTTCAAAATAATTTAGGCTTGAATATTGATGTGAAAAATTCCTAGTTTGACTTCTATTCTATTATAGATAAAAATTGTGATCTATAGTTATGTATTACAGAATTTTAGCTACATGTGAGATATTCTGATTCAGATGCTCTCATGACACAGAAATATAAACACCAAAGAGGTTATAGATCTTGGTTTAGCACATATTTTTTACCTCTCCATAGGTTTCAATTTTAGTAACTTAACAAGAAAAGCCAAATTCAAAATTGTTCTCAAAAATCCCTCCTTGTGTCTTACCAAGATAAATATCCATAAAAAATAGTTTTGAACTTTAAGACAGTCTAAGTATCAAACCTGCTCCTAACGAAACTTAAAATGAGATAGATATTTAAATTAATTTTATATTAACAAAGCAAGAAATCAAAGTAAAAACTAGCAGTTTACTGTACCTTTCAGGTTCCCATATGATTGAAGTAAAAATGTTTTTTTTTCCTAAAAAACAAAAAATTTACAAAGCAAAAGAAATAAAATCATAAAAAGAAGGTAGTGACTTCCCAAATTTAAAATATTTGTTAGTGAATATTCATTTTGGAAACTAGAAGAGCTAGTGTTGAAATATAAAATGAAAGCTCAAATAGTTTTTTATCTAACTTTATAATTATGGAGACAGATTATATACAATAATGTCTTCCAGAAAATATCAATATTAGTAAACATGTTTAAGATATTCATTAAATTCAGACTGGCTATTAGTACATAAAAGTCTATAAGCAGATGCAACAATATATTTAAATTTAAGAAACTGTAAAATTTAACTTGAGGAATATACAAACCTATCAACTGATTTTCTTTTTACTACAATATGTGATGATATTTCAAAGCATATTTTGCACATGAAAATTAGTCCATTTTTGCTATTATAATTTTTATATACTATCTTCCTTATTCACACTTTTCAGATTACTGTTTTTATTAGGGTCATGGCTTCAAGAGTTGGATTTTCTTAGTAAATTAGTTATGTACTAGAAATTTCTGAGCTAGAAGTGGAAATAAAATTAGGTGTAGAACAGTACATGTCTTCTTAAATTATTAATAAGCAGCTTTAAAAAAGTATTTTAGGGTATTCATATATTAATTAAACCAATTTGTTATTCCATAGTATGCATATTTCAAAATATGTGTGAAATATTTTATATGTGTGAAAATATTAATTTTTCATCTTATGAGAATGTTATTTAATATTTCTGAAAGAAACAATTACAAAAATCTATTGTTACTGCCAACAATGCACCTTAACTATTTTTTCTGTCCATTATAAGACCTTCTGATTAATGTTCAACTTGATTATATACCCATTAATTGAAATTCTAACATATTGTTTAAAAGCCATAACCAATACAATTTTGCTGATTGACATGGATAACAATATCATTAGTTATTATATAACTGTTAAAATAGATGAAGAAATTTTTATCTATTTACAACTCCTATTCTTTGAATCTAACAGTGAGTGATTTTGCTTTGTAGAACATGCTTTTCAGATTATTTCCTCAGAATGTCAACCTATAATCCTTCAGCAACTAATATGTTATATTAAAAAGGTAAAACTGTAGGCAGAGATAAAGGTAGCCATGGTTCCCAGCTAGGGTGCATATTATGTCATTGCCAACCATCACCATCCAGTAATACTAATGACACTTAAATTACTTATAATTTAAGAGGGTATGATATGACATCTTTTATAATTGTAAGCATTGTATAGTTCTTTTTAAGAACAGTTGGAGTGCCATCAGAATGGAATCTCAATTTCAGAATATCACTTTAATATAATGTCTAATTGCCTTAATGGATTTCAGCTTTTTATTTGTTGCCATTATTATCAATTTCCATAATCAGCAGTGATTACTCAGGGAGATGTGCTTACCACAGGAGAATGGAAGCATTTTGTACTGCTTTTTCAATGCACACCTTGCCCAGAAACCATAAATGAAATTGCCAGTGATGTAACTTTTTTGATACTTCTATTTCAGTAGATAAATAAAACTGGTGACTACTGACAGAGTATATGAGAAGGAATCTTAAGATTCTGTTATTACTATCATCACTTTTCACTAGATTTCATCATATTTTTTTCTAGATTTCTCTAGATTAGGACTGACATCATAACTATCTAGATAAAGACACAAATTTTCTACAAAAATCTATTCGCAAACCCTCCTTCACACCCTTACTTGCAGCATTACTGGCAACCTACATTCCTAAAACTGTAGGTTCTGTCACTTCACAAAATTCACAGGTTATGCTCTTTTTGTCCGGGGAACATGCCTACTTGATGACATCAAAGCTTGCTGTTTGTTACCTTTTTTTTTTTTCCTCAGTACTGGTGATCCAACTCAGGACCTTGTACTTGCCAGGAAGGCACAATGCCACTAAGCTAAATCCCCACTCTATCCCACTCTATGATGTCTCTTAGCTTTTAACAATAATAGCAAGTAACATTTGTATTTATAGTCACATTTATTTGCCTTTCCCACCTGCAAATACAAATGTATGAAAGACGAAAATATTATTTTTCTTAATATTTTCACTGTTAATTACATAATGACTGAGTTTAGACATGTTATCAGTCACTCAGAAAATGCTTTTGAAATTACTTAATAACATTCAGTTATTCCAAAAAGAGCTAGAATGGAATCTTTTAATGGGATATCTTTTCTGATATTGCAACTTGTGTTGTGTGTTGTAGTATTCACATTGCCTTCCACACTATAATGATTATACCTGACTGTCATTCCCCCATTCACTTACCTGTAAACTCCTCCATGTAGAGTCCTGCGATTTACTCTGTTTATATACTGAGTGTGTTGCTCCATGCCTGACTTATAGTAGACCTTCTGGTGATTTTATATTAATTGAGCAATTATTTCTGTAAAACATGTAGTTGTTGTTAAGGCTACTAAATTTTTTTTCCACTTCTCCCAGTAAACTAAAGTAGGTAAATATAAGGAAGGCAATTTAAAAGAAGTCATGGAAACAACAAATTACTACTAGATTTCCTTCAATTCATGGTATTGTTATTAAAATAAAAAAATTATGAAGCCTTTAAGAAACTTCTGTAGTTTTCTTAATACTAGACATTCGCTCACAGTCTGAGAAGCATGGGGCATTGTGGGACAGGACTGTTTTTACTATGTTGACATTATCCAGAAGAGGCAAATGCCTTTTCCTGAGGCTGGATGATAGAAATAAATAGGAGAATGATAATCAACAATAAACTTGAAGAATGAAATTTCTGTAAGACTGTTAAGGAAAGAGCTAAAAAGTAGACTCTGGCTATAATGCAGCTTAGAGTTTTATAATTTGGGAAGTAAGAACTCTGATTAATCACATGCTGACAATCCAATCAAACTATGACCCAGATCTAGTTTTATGTCCATGTCTTTTATGTCCATGCTTGAAGAGGAACTAGCACAGAATGAGTGGGCAGCAACTAATCCTGGGCTGTTGTCCACTCTGCCCAATAGCTGTGAATCTATCCATCTCAACTCCCTGACTAAGGTGGATGACTATGCACTCAGCCATAGCTAACTTCCATGTAAATTCACAGAAGTCAATGCAAATTCTGAGAGTCCATTTTAAATGAGGTGACCCTGATCTTTTGCACTACCACAAATTAGCCTACTAAAATATTGTATATCATACATGAAACTTTTTAAATTTTTACTTAATTATATATCAATTATACATACCTATATTGACTAAATGTATATAAATAGATCAGTGATTAGATAGATAGATAGAAACAGTTTCCTTATTAATTTCTTTATGCATCTAACCAAACGTCTAGTGACTTTGCTCTGATGATGTCTGGAATTTGGCTTTGCTTCTGTTCAGCTGAGCTTCAGCTAAAACTTCTCATGTTTTAAATTATGTCACTATTTGCATGAAGTCTTCAATGTGTTAATTAGCAAATAGCACAAGTGTACCTTAGGACAATGCTTGTTCTGTTTGATTTTTAGAAAAGGCAGTTTAAACAGGGCAGTTACTCACACCAGAGTGACAATTTGGTATTTATACATGCATGTTCTTTAAGAGCATGGCCCTGATGCTACTCAACCTTTTAGTTATAAATGTCTCCAGTTTATCAATCTTTATGGCTGAGTAGTATTCTATTACACACACACACACACACACACACACACACACACACATATATTATATCATCCTCTTTATTCAGTCACCAGTGGGTGGGCTTTGGGGATGTTTCCAAGATTTAGCTATTAAAAACTGTTCCACTATATACATAGTTGTGCATGTATTGCTGTGGTATGATGCTTTTAATTTTGGGGGGAAGATAACCATCAGGGGAACAGCTGGGTTAAATGGAACCTCTAATTTTAGTTTTTTGAGGTTCCTTCATACTGATTTCCACAGTGGTTGTACCAGTCTACACACCTACCAATTTTGGAAAAGAATTCCTTTTCCCCACAGCCCCACCGGCATTTATTATTGGTTGATTTCTTGATAGCAGTCATTGTTTCTGGAGTGAGGTGGAATCTCAGCATTGTTTTCACTTGCATCTCTCAAATGTCCAGTGATGATGAATATTTTTTCATGTTTCTTTGCTATTTCTACTTCTGTGTCTGGGAAATGTCTGTTCAGATTATCCATTTTTGGATTGGATCTTTAAATTTGGGAAGTCTGATTTTTATTGTTGTTCTTTATATATTCTAGATAGTAGAACTTTCTCTGTTGAACAGCTGGTAAAATTTTTTCCCACATTGTGTTTTGTGTTGTGTTGTCACTCTGTTGCTGGTTTTGCAGAAGCTTTTTAATAAGATGAGATTCCCATTTGTTGATTCTTTATGCTAATTCACATGTGACTGAGGTTTAATTCATGAAGTCTTTTCCTATGCCAATGTAATCAAGAGTTTTATCTACAATCTGCTAGCAGGTTTAGTATTTCTGCTTTAATATTTAGATTTTTGAACCATTGTGATTTTAGTTCAGTGTGTGGTGAGAGAAATCGGTCTACTTTTAATCTTTGGTAAATTTAAACTCAGTACTTAGAGCACCATTAAAAGGCTATCTTTCCTCCAGTGAGAGTGTTTGGCTCCTTTGTCAAAGATGAAGGGCAAAGTATGTCAGGAGTTGTTTCTGCATCATCTAATCTGTTCCATTGATCCCTAGGTCTATTTCTTTGACAGTTCCATGCTGTTTTTATCACAGTAGCTTTGTAGTATAGTCTCAAGTTGGGGATTGTGATACCCCTTGCCTTTCTGTTCCCTGAATTACTTTTGCTATTCTTGATCTCTTCTGGTTTCAAATGAATTTTTAGATTGTTTTCTCTACTTTTGTGAAATATGTTGTTGGACTTTCAATGGGTATTGCACTGAATCTATATAGCAATTTTAGAAGTATGGACATTTTCTCTATATTAGTTCTTCCTACACAAGAACCAGGGGTGTCTTTCCATTTTCTGATACCATCTTTTGTTTTGGAACTCTTTAATTTTCAGAGTAGAGGTTTTTACTACCTTTGTTATGTTGATTCCTAGATATTTCTTCCCTTTTTGGGGGGTGGGGATGCTATTGTGAAAGGACTTGCTTCTACCCTTGCTCTCTAAGTAAGCCTCTTATTAGTGTATAGGAAGGCTACTGAGTTTTTAGTGTGACCTTGTATCTAGTTACTCTCTGGAATTTGTTTATTAAATCTAGAAGTTTTTTGATGGAGTTTTGGGGGTGTTCTATATAGATTGTCATGTTATCCACAAATACTGATAGTTTAAATTATTGATTTCCTATCTTTGTTTCTTTATCTTGTCTAATTGCTATGTCTAATGTTTCCAGAAATATATTGAACAGAAGTGGTGATAGTGGATGTCCTTGTCTTGTTCCTGATTTTATCATGAAGGACTTCAGTTTTTCATCATTTAGTATGATGTTGGTTGCTGAATTTTCATAGATGGCTTTTATCAGGTTGAGATCAAGGCCATCTATTACAATTTTTGGTGGGTTCTTTTTTATCATGAATGGGTGCTGGATTTTGTGGAATACTTTTTCTGTATCCACTGAGATGACTATATGGTTTTTGTCCTTGACTGTGTTACTATAGTGTATGACATTTATTGATTTGCATATGTTGAACTACCCCTGCATCCCTGGGATGAATCCTACTTGGTCAGGGTGTACGATCTTTGAATGTTTCTCTGCTTTTGAAATCAAGATGATGCTTGCATCCAGGAATGAATTTGGTAGTATTACTTCCCTTTCAATTTCACTGAAAAGTTAAAAGAGTAGTGGCAATAGTTCTTCTCTAAATGTCTTGTGAAATTCAGTGGTGAATCTATTAGGGCCTGGTCTTTTCTTCATTGGTAAACTTTTAATTACATTTTCTATTTGACTGATTGTAATTGGGGTATTTAGAATTTTCTTATCTTTTTTCAACTTTGGTAATTCATAAGTATCTAGAAATCAGCCCATTTCTTCTGTGTTTTCCATTTTATTAGAGTACAGGTTGTCAAAGTAGGTATTGATGATCCTCTGGATTTCTTCTGAATTTGTTGTAAGTTCACCTTTTTTATTCCTTATTGCATGGCTTTGAGCCTTTTCTTTCCTTTTTTGATAAGATTGGCAAAGGGTTTATTGATTTTATTTATTCTCTCAAAAAACCAACTCCTTGATATATTGATATGTAATGGCAGTTTATTATTTTACCATCAATTTTGAAAGAGAGTTTTGCAGGATACATCAGTCTAGGATGGAGGTTGTTTCCTTTTAGGGCTTGAAATAACTCACTCCAGGCTCTTCTTGACTTGTGAGTTTGTGTTGAGAAGTCTACTGCGATTCTTATGGGCTTTCCTTTGTATGTGATTTGTTTCCTTTCTCTAGCTGCTTTTAATATTTTTTCTTGTGTTGGATTTCCAGAATCTTGACTATTATATGCCTAGGTGTATTTTTTTAATTACAGCTAGTTGGAGTTCTGTATGCCTCACTTATCTTTATGTCTAATTCTTTTTCCCTGTTTGGGAAGTTTTATGCTGTTACTACTATAAAAAGTTTATGCATTTTGTACTATCTCTTACTCCTTCACTGACTCAAACTAATCTTAAATTATTCTTTTTTGCATCACCTAGTAGCTGTTTGTTTGATTTCCTATGGGCCCTTGCTCTTTTTAAGAAATGTTTGTTTGTGTGTTCATTTACCACAAACCTGTTTTCTATATCTGAAGTTCTGTCCTCACATTCACTTATTGCACTATTTAAACTTCTAATGGAATGTTTATTTTCTTGAATATCTGCTTGGATATGTTTTATGCTTCCCAGCTCTTTGCTACAATGGGTATTAATTGTTTCCATCCTTTCTCTGCACCTGTTTTTTTTTTTCATGTATGTCTGCTTTAGAGTTATCAATATGTCTTTCATTATGGTCACTGCCTAAAAATTATTTCTGATTTCATTTTTTTCTAGATCCTTTTTCATTTTATGGTTCAGGAATTCCGTGTGGTTCAATTTCAGACATTCTATCTTGTTGCCTCTGGGAGTTGCCTTTGGTGATCTGGAAATCTGGTTTTGAGTTTTGTTTAGCCTTCTTCTCATTTCTATTTTTATTGTTGTTGGATGTTTTTGGTTTAATTACTGGGTTGCTGCTTGTAAATTGCTTATTGTGAATATCTTTATTGCTATTATTTGGAACCCTTAAGGAATGGCTATTTCTTGGATTGCTTTCCAGGTTTAGTTGCACTCTGGCTTTTGAGTCTGTAATGGCCCTTATGAAATCTCAGTCTTGGTACATTAGAAAGGACATCTGACTATAGCAATCACATCATCATGGTCAAATTAATACAATCAGCATCAACAATAGTATCAAATGCAGGCTAGAAAATAACAAACTGTGGTAACTGTTAATCTACCACCTTTAACTGCATAAACCAGACTTGTGCTTATATATCAAAATCTAGAACCAACCAGAAATATGTCTGCAGTAAGTAAGCCCTTCAAATAGTGAGTATGCCCTCTGGGGATATTTAGAAGAAGTTGGAGGGGGTAGAGAAATAGATGGAGAGGGAAAGCTTTAAAGTAAGGCTAAGTTTAAAAGTACGTGAGTGGACACAGGAAGATCATGCAAACTTTGGGAAAATGGCAAACAGAGAAGGAAAAGAGAGAAGGAGGGAACAATGACAAGAACAGAAAAAACTAACAGCAACAGAAAAACTAGAAACCATATTCTTGCTCCTGTAAAAATAAGAAAGATTGACAAAAAAAAGACAAAAACAGGATCAAGAAAGGCAAGAAATGAAGAAGGATAAAAGAAGAAAAAATTGTGCCCTTCAAGGAATGTCTCTGTTGTCTCTGATGGACAATGGTGAATAGTGTGCAGGTCTGCACTGACTGATGTCAGTGGAGCCAGTCACAGTCCACTGAAGTTCAGGCTAGTTTCTGGCTGTAAGGCTGGACTTGAGCTCTTGGACCTTCTTAGAATTTGAACTCTATATGGTTCTACTGTAGGTTTCAGCCATCCATCCCCACAACAAGCCTGGTTCTGGTTGGAAACACAGATCCCAACTACTCACAAACCACTGCAGTCTGCTGCACTTTTATTGAGGTGACTCTTTTCTCTCCTACTAAGTGTCAATATTCAACAAGCCTCAGAGAAGCCCTCTCTCTGCTGTTCAACAATGTGCCAATTCCTGGACTTAGAATGGTGGCCTTCTGAGTCCCCACACTATGATGCAAGCATCTGGCTGGAACCTGTGCATCCTTCATTAATAATTTGTTAACATAAAATAAAATAAATAGCAGTCATCTTTGACACGTTTTTATAACTTCATGTTAGCACTTACTAGTTAGTTACACAGGAAAATGTGTGAGAGTACTTTAACTCTTAAACCTACTCTAATAATCTCTTTCTTTTAAAGTATACATGTCTACCTTCTTATCAAAGATAGAGAAGAGGGGATTTTGGATCCTAGTGAGACCGATTTCTGAGTTGGTAAGATATTCTTTCTCTTGGAAAATTTCTTAGAAGCAGAAATGGGAGTGGGTCACACAAACACACCAAAATATACCCACATATTGAAATCAGATCAGAGAATGTAAACTAATGTAAGCTTTTTAAATGAGAGAAGTCAAAATTAATTTCAGTTAAACAGAATTACTGCAAAGGATACAATAGGGTGAGCTTGTCTAACACCAATAATGCTGGCTGGTACACATATAAGATTATCTTTTTTTTCTCTCCAAACAACAGCAAAGAACTCTGTACACTCTTTGAAAATATACAGAGAAAAACAATTCCAGTGTTTTAAAATCCTAACATGGAATTTAGAACAGATATATATATATATATTTTTTTAAAAAGACAAACTAAACCAATGTCAGACAGAACCTGATGTATGTTTAATCTAGTATTGGAACAAATAAATATTTAATTCCCAGAGATACTTTAAGTGATATATATATATATTTTTTTTTTCTCTCATTTAGTTGACACAGAAGTCCTATGAAATAGTCTATGTTCTCCTCAATTTAGGCAGGAAAACAAACCTGAGGCTCATCAAGGTTATGTAATTTAAACTCAACCAGAAAGTAAATATCAAATATAGATTTAAACCAAAATTCATTGGTTTTATTTTATCTTCTGAGTAGAAACAGACTTGAAAAGTTTTCAATAGGGAAATGTTGTCTTCATTGAAGTAAAGGGTCATTTGTCTTGCAGTAACTAACAACTGTCACTGTATTTGACTTTCAGTAAAAATTTTGCAAATTTGAATTGAATGTCCTTTGTTACTCCTTCTCTTTAACGTCATCTTTATTTAACCAGAATCCATACATCATTCAAGGGATTTTCCCTAGTGATATCTCTATAATGTATTATTTCTTCTATGATGTATTCTTAACCATCAGATCCTGTAAAATATTCAGGCAATAACACATATCATAAAGGAAATATTTGGCCTCAGATAGGTATTTAAATGAACTTCATATTATGCCACTCTAATAGCTAGCAACTGTATATACTTGAAGCCAGGCCAAATATTTTAATAAATTATAGCTTCACCATTATTTTCTAAATATGTACATAAATATAGAAGGTTTGGGTGTGGGACAATAACTGGAAAAGAATTATACTAATTCACGGTTCCTATCCCAGTTTTGTGAATTGATTCAGAAAGCTTCACAATGCATTGTACTCTGTAACATATGATTTATAACACCCACAATATAAAATTCTAAGTATGCAGAAGGCTTTTGTTTGGCTTAGGTTTTTATTTATTTATTTATTTTCCCTTTTTATTCTAAACTGATGTTTTATAAATAATTTTTTTCAGCTGGGTTTCAAAGAGAATAGGAAATGCTTTTATGATGATAAAAGACTGACTTTGTCTACAGAAGACATACATATAAAAGAAAATAACTTGACCCAGGATGGTGAGGAAACAATTTGTCATATTACCTTTTATGATCCAGTGAAAAGGATGCGGCCTTTGGAATTGGGACCTTAGCCATTACATATTTAAGAATACATTTTTCTTATTTATCAAGTGGGGATATAAAAGATGGGCAAGTTTCTTCAGAAGAATAAAATATTTTTTATGAATGTTCCTTGAAATATATCTGAATATGGGTACTTTTTACATTTTGGTCACTCTTCCTGCAACCCTTATTTGAACAGTAATAGCTACCATCTAAATACTTGTAGAACTATTTTAAAAATTATAACTTCAGAACCCAAACGTGTACTTCAAAGCATACAGCACATAGTAGATTTTTGAATAAGAATATCTGAAAATTGTATTCTAGCCAAGCAAAGTTTATGAGCTTTTAATTTTGGTAGTTCAAACTTCAATTTATTCCAGTGATTCAGCTCAGTGGCACCATACCTGCCTTGCAAGTACAAGGTCCTGAGTGTGATTCCTGGTACTCCCCCAAAAAATGGTGTTTTTTTTTTTTTGATGACTGAAATCATTAATATTTTAATTTAAAAAATCTATATTCATGCTAAAGACTTAATATAGATCTATGCAGCTTATTACTCTTCTGTTGTACACTATGACTCTAAATATGAACTATAACATTCACCATTATTTATGCTTCCCTGTAATTTTCAGGTTTCAATATTATGTGTCACTTAAGAAGTTTGTAGAATACAGAGTAACACTTTCTTTGGCTTGCTAGTTACAGCTGAGTACATTCCAAGTAACAGCAATCTGGGTATATTAAGCACCAGAATTAAATTACAGGATTATCATGAGAAAGGGTGATTTTCCCCTAACAATTATCTCGGAAAGCAGGTGACTCTTCTAATTATGATCTAACTCTCTTAGGTTTTTTAATCTTTTTATCTAAGTAATGAACCAAAACCCAAAGATGAAAGTAATAAAACTGAAATATTTTTTAAGCCTCTTTTCAAATATCCAGGAACTCCTACGCATGCTGTGATTTTTGGGTCCTTTTCAGTACTTTGGCCTAATTTTCAGGGATCTTACATACATTATCTAAAAGAATTTTTCTTTTGTAGCCACCAAAATTAAAAAAAAAATTTTTAAACTTTTTTACAGTTCAAGCTAAATTCTAAGTTGATTTGGCTACTGCTATTTAAAAGACCATGAATTTCACCCAAAGGCAGTTAATTTATTATGTCAGTAAAAGATCAGACATGGAAAAACACAATAACAAGAAAAGCAAACAAAAGGACAGCCAAAATTAGTTTGTAGATTCTTTCTTGTCTCTGATGCAAACCATATAATGATAAAATTCCTCAAAGAATCACTATATATCACTTTTTTCAAAATAACTAGGATTTTAATGTAGCATGGATATAAAACTGGAAGTTTTCAGATACTGTATAGAATATTAGACTTGAACAAAATGCACAAAAAATCTGTCAAAGGACTGGAATCCAGAAAATATACAAGCAAGTATAATTTAGTATTAAAGAGAAAAAAAAACAAATAGAAATGGGAAATAATGAACACTTCCCAAAAGAAGATATCATGATGACCAATAGCACATGAAAATGTGTTTAATAATGACAGAAGTCAAAACTATATGTTAACAAAAAATTATCCACTAAGAATACATCATATGATAACCAAATATTTGAAAGTCTAAGCTTGAGTAAATTTATCCATGAAAAAACATCAGAAAGGGGGCTGATTTTTTAGTAGGAGGAGAGGGAAATGTATTGACTGAGGTAAGATGAGCTGAAAATTTATAGGATGACAGCATGTATATATTTATAGAGATTTGATTGACATGGGGAAAAGACAGCTAGCTGTATAGTAAGTCAAGTGTAATAAAGTATAAATAATAAAACCCAGGAGGTAGGTATGTATGAAGTGATTGTAAAGCTCAAATTGACTGTATGTTTAAACATTTATATTATAATAAGAAAAATATTTCCAATTTTATCTTTAAAATATAGCCACTTTCTTACCTTTAAGAAGAGCATTTGCAGTTACTCAAAATGTACCAAAGACACCAAACTCCTTTGTCTTACTTACTAGTAATCCTTATTAGTCTTCATTTCACACAGTCTCAACATAGCTTTAGAATTTCCAGGCATTATATTTTCATAATAAGCAAGAAGATAGAAGAAAATATCAAACTTTAAATGTTGAAGGAGCTATGAGATGAAAAAAATTATTTTTCCTGAATCATCACTCAGAAAATTTAGAATAAAGTACAGTCACATGGCCTGAATGCAAGAGTTTCTTAGGAAACTTCTATTTTACATAAAAGGGAAAGGAAATGAAGACTGTCTGAGGTTTTTAAATAAGTAATCCTCACTGTAAGCCACAGGAGTCATCTTTAAAAATCTCATAATCCTTGCTTAAATATTCACATTTAGGCATTGAAACCCTAGAAAATGTGACTGGATTTTGAAAGCACAGGATTGGATTTGTTAGTTGATATATATTGGCATTCTGTGATTTATTAGTGGCTGACATATTTTGTTCAGAGCCTCAAAATGTTAGCATTGGTGGGTATATAGAAATTACTTAATTGCCTATGGTGGAAGAGAAGAGAGAAGATCAAGAGCCATAAATTGTGCAGCTGACAATATAAAACCTGAGCAGGATCAAATTTTGGGTATCTCATTCTTGTTGCCTTTGATGAATTCTCTTGTTACTCTTGTGTCACCTGTAATCACAATTCAGCTCATGGTCTCTAAGCAGGGAACCTCCACAGAAAGTAAACTGGCCGTATAGGATGAGACCTCCTCAATGGGTATCAGAGTTTCTGGGACTTAATATAGAGTTCTGATTATCTTTGATTCTTGGTAAATCAGTATCTCTCCCACAGTTCTTCACTGGCCTCTTAGCTTTTGTTGGCTCCCCCAAATTCAAGCACTTCCCTGGTTTGCTAAGGATTTGATGTAAGATCCATTTGCTTCATTCTTTCAAAATTTGCCGTCTTTTTAAATCTACTGAGCTTTTTGTTTCTTTTTAAATTTTTACCTTATTAGTAATGTTTGTAGTACACAAGATTTACATTCCTTGTGGGGAAGTCGACACACACATAAGATACTTCAGTCCTTCTCTTCATCCCTTCTCCCTTCCCTTCCTCTCTTCTCCACCCATCTCTTGATTCCCTTCTCCCTTTGAGAACAATCTAGCTCCCTACTTCCTATAACCTATTTTTTATTTTTATTTTTTTTACGTACTCTAAGTTTCTCATATTAGAGAACCCATGTAATTAAAATTGCACAGTATTTGCGCACAATGGTATACTACTCTACCATAAAGAACGACAACCTTGAGTCATTCGTAGGGAAGTGGATGAACCTTGACACCATAATGTTATCTACTGTTTTTGTCTTTTCTTTCTCTGTTGCTGCTCAGGCACACAAGACTCCTCAAACTTCTTGCTCTGACAGTTTGCCTTAACTGAAGCACTGAAAATGTTTTAAATCAACAGCAAGCAATAGGAAATTTCGGTATTATGGATAATAGCTTGCCCTGTGCAGACGGAAGTGTTCCTCTCCCTGAGCTCCATATGGATGGAGGAGGAGCCTACACCCTATTTGATGCTCACCCTTGGCCCACTCTGCATTTGTAAATCCCACCCCCATCCATGGCAACCCACAAATTCCAAGATCATTATGTGTTTTGATGTCACTCTACATTCAGCCAAAGAGTCACTAACCGATGGATCAAATTGATAATAGATGAAACAAACACCCCAGGAGAGAAGGTAAACTCGAAGGGTTTACAGCTGCAGGGAGAAATAAAAGACCTGGCCCACAGCACTAGCTCCAAGAAAAGTTCGTGGTCAAAACTGTGACTTACTGTATTCCAAAACCAAAGATCTTAGAAAGAAGCCATTCATTCAAAACAGAAGTGGGGGGTGTATTTTAATTGATTCTCCTTTCTTCTTTTTTCTCTTGCTTTTTCTTTCATGAAATGTTTTGGGGTTTGAGCTTTAGTCTCTCTCTCTTTTTGCTTTCTCCTTTTAACTTTTTTCTATCTTATTTTTTCTTTTACCCTCAATTACCTATTTTTCCTTCTTTTTCTTGTTCATTTTTTCTTTTAATTTCTTTTCACTCCTCAATAACATCACCTACTTCACTCTTCTCTCCCTCTTTGTCATCTTCCACAGGTTAATATTTCAAACTGCATTTTTCTCATTCTTTGGTTCCCCACCATCTCTGTCTTTACTAATACAACCATTAAACTTTTTAGATAGCTAATTCTAAACAGATAGTGTTCAATTGTGTTTTATTTTTAGTGAATGTAAAATTATCCCATTTAGCATATATTTAATATAGGTCTATATTTGTTTTTTCTAGTATTTATCCTATAATTATACATCTCTTGTTATGGGTAAGGGTAATATATTAAAATTTTAAGGTATTTCATTATCCAATTATCATTGCTGATGACTTTATTGGTATAGCCAAGGTAACATAGTTGTTGCTGTTACTTTTTTTTCTCTGTATGCCAATATCTGTATTGCCTTTGTATAACTAGTCATTCTGTGGTTGATTCCCAGAGAACTGAATATTGGGTAAAATGCACTGCCACCTCCCCACCCAAATAAACAGAGGTGGTTGGGTCTTCATACAGAGGAAAAACCTGTAGTTAGCCACACTCAGAGGGCATTGTTGAAAGTTATAATAAAGGAGTCTTTATTATACTAAAGGAGTCTTCCATTATAATTAACCTGGAATCCCCTGTATAAAGCAAATAGAAAAACAAAAATTAAAAGTATGAGAAGACAAGGCAACAAAATCACATCTTACAAAAAGATAGGAAACCTAAGCTGTCAGTGTAAGCATGACATGTATATGGAATGCACAGTTCTTGTGTATGAAGACTGCCTTGGGTGTGACAGTTGAAGCAAAGATTTTTTTTTTTGTATAGTGTTACTGGTATTTTCATTGTAGTTCATATAGGAATTTATTCATGATGATATCTTTTAAGTTTTGTAAGCAAGTACCACAGCTGATATGAAAATGTTGGTATTCATTTTAAACACACAATATGTATTAAGAATTTAATATTTATTTCATTAATATTTTATATTCCTATTAACTGCACATTGTGTAAGATAAGAGCCTCCTGAAAAAAACAGCAAGATCAGTAAGATGCCAGGTATGTCCCACAAAATAGACAAGAAAACAAAGCACATGGACTGTCAGAGTACGGAACATGCAGTTCTTATGTATGAAGACCGCTTTGGTGTGACAACGGAAGCAAAGTTGTTTTTCTTATAGAGTTCTGTTGATGTTTTCACTGTAGTCCATGTAGGAACTTATCTATGTTTTTAATTTTTAGACATTGTAAACCAAAAAACAAAGTTGAAAATGTTGATGCTTTTTTATAAACAATGAATATTTAAAAATACTTCATTTTTTATATTTTTCATAAGATTAGATGCTAACCAATAAGATGATTAAGAAAGAAGTTATAACAATCCACTAAATAAAATATTTTAATAAAAACATTTAAAAATTTTAGAATATTAGATTAATAATTTTAGCATATAGGATTATTCCCAATAGTATGTCAAAGCATAAAACAGATACTATGCCATATAGCAATAAGTATTGGACTTAATGGTTCATGATTTTTGAATTTTTCTGTGATTTTAAAATCATCAGATACTCATAAAATATGGAAACTGTAGAGAAACATAATACATACAATAAATGATAACAATATATTTTAAAATTGAATATGTATCTATATGTTTATGAATATATGCAAGCTTGGGAAGGTATTTTGTCAGGGAAGTGTCTTTCTTAAGGAAATAGAGATAATTGAACAAAATATTAATATATGAATATCATATCAATATCATGAACAAATCACGTATGTAACCATATTCCTAGTTTATCACAGCGATTCCAGTATTCTTTTCTCCTTTCTTACAAATAGTTTTAAACTCTCATAGCAAGAGCTGTAGCTTACTTACACATGGAAAACTTAGATTCACTCAGAGTCTACTTTTTTAGAACTTGTAAGCTTTTCTCTTGGAAGCATAGACACTAATCGTGGCTCTGTTGAAAAGACCTACTAAAATCCTATTAAATTTTAGAGTATTAGAAGCGCTAAACTTGAGGCATGGAATAAGTTCTTAGTCTATCCATAGTGGCATGAGTTTTAAAAATAAAAGAAGAGGAAGAGAGAGAAGTTACAGAGAAAGATAGGAATAACGAGGAAGGCAGAGTAAAAGAAAATGAAATGACTCCTACATCATTTTCCCTTCACAAAATACTCTTTTCAAAATATGAGGCTTTCCCCAAGTGTATGCATTTACTAAACTATTCTTTAATGACATTTTTAACTTCTATTATTTCTCTGAATCCTGGTCATGGCATCGCCTCCATTTACAGTTGGCAACACACAATATTAGCTTGCTCAATAGCTACTTCCCCAAATTTCATGAGTGTCATTGCTCCATACCTTAGCACTAGTTACTCTGTAATAATGTGTCCAACAAAATCAGTACCACACAATATAATGTACTGAATACTGGACATTTGCTAAAAAAGGTGGTATTAGGTGCTCTTAATGGAAAAAGTTAATCAAAATGATTAATATATTAACTGATTCTAATGTAGTAATCACTGCATTATGTTTATGATGCTAGATATCTTAAATATATACAATAGGGATTTTTTAAAAATCAAAGCAGAAATACATTCAGTGAGAGAGATTACCATTAGCTATGTTTTAAAACTGATTTCTTAAAAAAATAAAACTGATTTCTTGCTTAGCTGACAGAATATATCTCTTGCTATTTATGGTAAATTTCTGTGCTACTTAACAGTCATGACCTATATTTAGTTCAATTGCATAGTGATTGTACTGTCCAATAACGTAATGACAAAGAAGAGATTGGAGAAAATGATGCCATTTGTTAAGAAACAGTTCTTTCCAGTTCATTTGTACTTTAGAATGGTTGATCTAAATTCTTATTCTAACCCAAGTAGGCTGAAGTCAGTCAACAGGAGCTGGAACTGTGGCCAGAGCCACGGACTTCCTCCTTCTAAAAGCTGCGAATCAGGACTTTTCACTTTCTGCTGAGCAGCAACATGAGTGTAATGGTCGAATTTATAGACTCACTTTATCCTCCTGCAATAGGTTGACAGAATTTTTCCTACAGTAGTAAACCGAGTCCTCTGCCCAGATTACTCTGTTTTGCCAATGGTGTTAAGAGGACTCCATCTTCATCTGGTGTTATCCACACAGACCTCCAAAGTAGGAGTCCAAAAAGAGTCCTAATTAGGTTATAGATTTCATAATATTTATTTCGGATAATCGTAACAGAATGAGAATATTGGAATAAGAAAAAAGAAAATCCTCTTAACGTAAAGTCATAACTACTACAAAGAATAAAATTTAGATTAAATAAAAAGGGGCTTTAGAATTTTACTTATCACCCATTTCATTTGATATGCACTCTTTGTTTTTGTATTAAAAGGCTACATCTGGACTTAGCCACTGGTGACTGCACTAGTACCCCTTAGGCGGAAGGCAAAAGCCCTTGTAAATACAGTCTCTGATGTTAACTTTCCTGTACATCATGGTCTTGATGAAAAAACCACAGCACTCAAATTTAAATGCACTTTAAAAAATAATGAATTTAGTCATTTGGCTCCATCTGAGATATCAGTCTTTTCTAATGATATTTGTCTAAAATCTTCTCATTTTATGGCTATGATTTGTATTGGCACCAGATCAGTGCAGTAAACATTCTAAAATAGGTTAAAATAATCCTCCTAGCACATGGACTACAACAAAAGTCAAGAATATCAAGCAAAGCAACTAATACAATCTAAAAAGGAGGTAAACTGCAGGTGCTTGTGGCTAATAAAATTTTGTCTGTATATGACAGCATGGTTTTTATGAATAAAGATAAGGAAAGAACAATATGCTTTTCCTCGATGTAGCCAAACCTCAGTTATTTGGAGTCCTTAAAGACATGGAATTATTTAAAAATTTCTAGAGTTGCCTGCCTTTTTCACCCACCTTTTAAAAGATATTTTTATATAGTATTATGAGGGCAGCCAAAAACTTATATCCTTGAAAATTTTAGGGCTAAATATAAATTCAGTCTCTCATGTATTGTCTGTGCTGAAGGTGATTTTGAGCTGATTAATCACTTTTCTAGGAGGAAAAAAATAGGGGAGAAAATTAAAAAGTCCCCCAAATCAGTGCCTTGCCTTTTTTTTAATATTGAAAATTTATAATCTATTCTCTTTGTTGAAAGTGCTAAATAATTCTTCTCTTGATGGATAAAATTACAGAAAAATTACTTTTAAGACCCTTATTTTAAAAATAACTTTTGCCTACATGTATCATGCAGTATTAGAATCTCTTGACTCTTTTAATAAATATGACCTTGTCGATGTTCATTCTAAAGTGTCTAGATCTTCTAAAGGAAGTTTGCTTCTAAAAGGAATTCCACAGCCAATAAATAAGTGCTAAGAATGATATAGGGATATGAGTGAGTGATAAAGAGTATTTTCAAGGTCTTCAGAGGGGAACACTTGATTTATTTATTGCTATGGACAGGGAAGTGGCCGAGATTAAGTGAAAGGGCACTGGTATTTTTAAAGATCTATAGGTGACTCCAATAAATTGTTAAAATTGAGAAAGGGTAAACTTGGACAGAAAAAGAAAGGAAGAAAAAGGGGGAAAGGGGAGACAGGAAAGGCAGGAAAAAGACTAAAGACACATGGCACAAGAGTAACATGGTGCAAGGGGCGAGGGTAGGAGAGTCTAAACCAGGGTAAGGACAACCATCAGAATCAAGAGTCAGCTAGATTAGAAAAGTCACGCTTTGCACTGTAAAGTTAAAGTGCAACCAGATTTTGTAAGGCTGCTTGATTGTTCAGATAAATAATTTAATTTTGTCTCATAGGTAATTGGGTTCTTAAGATTTGTAGAGATGTACAGAGTACTGAAACTAATGCTTTTCAGTGGATAAAATGAAACAATTTGAGGGTTAGGAAAACATTTTGATGATTACTTACGAGTGTGCATAAGACTCATTAGTGGAGCCCCTTTAAATTCATAAGCCAATAGATACTTAATCAAGAGTTTCCCACCTGTTAGGTCTTGAGTGAGGCCCAGTAAGTGGGTGTATTACAAACATATGCTTAAGCTATACATGGGTCACTGTATTCTGATCCCACAATAATTTTTACAGGTAACAATAAAGAAATGTCTAGGGATCATGATGATGTTAGCTATATACAAACCAAGAAATAGTTACTGAGTGTTGCTACATGTTGGCCAGTATCTGATATTTAGAGATAAAACATCAATAGGTCAGAGAATTTACCCACAAAAAATTAAAAGTCCATAATGAAGAGACCAATATGTAAATGTGTAATAACAGTAAGAGTTACTATTTATCTTTAGAATTAATAACTAATATTTATGGCGTGTTTTTGTTTATGCACATATATGGTATGATACTGGCTCATCTATTCACATAAATTCATTAAGCTTTTTAAAATGTTCTCTCACTTTGACAGTCTTATAGAAATTCTTCTATCACTTTTCTTCATGAGGAAAACATGAGTCTGACTCCTAAACTCCTGACCTTGGGTCCTAAATTAATTGTGATGCCATCAAGTGAGATATGAAAAAGAAAATAATGACTTTAAATTATTTTAATGTAAAATAAGCATTTATTTGGAAATCACAATATTATATTAAATTCAAAATTAGGAAATATTAATGTTAATTAGATTGAAACGTTTCTTAGCTAAAAACAGATTATTCAAACTGAGTGAGAGTATTTTCTTAAATAACAGAAAGTGTCTTAAACAGGGGAACATCAAAGAGGTGAACAACATTTCATATACCAATATAATGCTTCATATACTAACCCTATATTCATTTATACAGATTTTCAATTTTAAAATTATTAAAATACATTTAATTAGAGATGTCATTAACCCTAAATGTGAATTAAAAGAACTGCTTTTTAATGTTGCCATTTTTATAGAAGGTAATTTAAAAATTCCTCTAAATTTATGAGTTTAGAGTTTCTTGGAGTATCGGGGTACAAACTTAAAAAGAAAAGAAAGAAAAAAAAGAAGACAATGACTAGTGCCATTTATAAATGCCAATCATGTAGAATAGGTCCGTCTATATCAGCACTGTATTGACTGTTTTCATACATAAGTTAAAAACAAATTAGTTAAACATCCTTTTTACATTTTAGTGGATGAAATTTACTTTTGTTTATCTATTTTCATTAAGCTAAGATCTTTGCATACATAAGTATATAAGATCTTATTCATGCAATAGGATTAGTGCTAGAGTCATGTTCAGTATGTGGTGAATAAACATGTAAATGTTATGGAGAATTTTAATTTGACACTTCTGCAGATGATAGGCATTTTAAAAATCCCAAACATAAATTGAATCAAGACAAATTCCTTCAGAGAACAAGTGTAACTATCATGGTATGCATCTGACTTTTCATGCTCATTTCTACTAATAATTGAAATTTTGCAAAACAACTTTGTGTAAAATCCTAAAATATTGTCCTAGATCAGCTAAAATTAGATGACAGCTCTTAAATTTAATATTGAAACAAATGTAAAATATCATAAGATTATATTTGTTTATTTATTTTTAGAGACAAAGTCTCACTATGTAGTTCAGGCTGGCCTTGGACTCACTAGGTAGTCCAAAATGGCCTCAAATTCATAGTGATCTTCCTGCTTCAGCCTCCGAAGTGCTGAGATTATAAGGGTTACCACACCCATCAAGATGATTTGTTTGTAAAGACATGAAACACTTGAGTAACCAAACCAAATTCTCAAATTATTCCAATGAATCATCATACCAGTTAGGAATGACTTTCACTCCAACATCCCAAACTGTGCTAGGAGAAAGGAGAGGATGTGGATCCACAATAAATAAATTCCTGTTATGATTAATTACTAATCAGTTATTTAGTGGTCAATTAAAATTATTAATTGCTAAGTTAAACATTACAACTTTCAGAAGATAATTATCTCCTCACTCCATCCTAAGGCATTTGGCTATACTATCCTTATTTTCCTTGATCTGTCTGAATCTTAGTTTATCAACTTCTAGGATATGTTCAATTTTTTGAAATTGTGGTAAAATGATAATCTGGTAAGTGACAACTCATCACCTTCTCCTCACTGACAGCTCACCCAAAATGACAGCATGAACTGAAATCCTCTCCTTTGCTATGTGTTGGGCTTGCCATGCTAAAATAATTAAAACTATCCTGAAATTGCAAGGTTTATTTTGTCTTGTTCATCACATGGTAAAGTGTTAAAGTTGTATTGTTATTCTTTAGCAGGACCTGTACACTGCTGCATTTCCACTAAGAAAAGAACATTCTTAGGGAACTTCTGGGACGTCACTTTTCTGGGGTGAATTTCAGTAATCCTCTTATCTGTATCCTAATACAATATACTTTAATACTAGTAACAGCTATTATTTTTTTAAATGCTACTATATGCCTAGCATTGTGATAGAAGCTTAGCCTATATCACTTACCTTTTATGACAACCCTGACATGATAAAAGTGAAATATATGAGACTGAATTTGCCACAAAACATGTGGTTGGCCTTTGGTAAAACTGAGATATCAATTGAGCTATATGATATCAAAGGCCATGTTGTTAACCTTTATTCTGATATGTACCTTATATATAGAAGTTAAGAAAACACTCCTCAAAATTCTTTAAATTTTGACACAATCATATCTCAAATTCTAGGTTCCATTTATAAAAAGGTAATGTGAATAAACAGGAAATTTTAAAAGCATACAAACCAATTGATCTTTATGAACCTATATTACTGATAAAATATTTTAGAAAATTCACTCCATTTTTAAAAAGGTAAGATTGAAATCACTCACTTGAGGGGAGTTGCATGCACAAGAGAGAGCTCTCCATTTCACTGTACAGAAAAAGGTAGCAGGGTTGTAAATTATGCACCTTCATTCTCCAATAGTCCTTTTTCCTGTTTTTTAACCTTGCATTCGGAGATAATAAACAAAAAAGAGTGAATTCACTGTAGATATTACTACCTGCCCTACTCTATTTAAGAAGTTTAAACAAGGAAGAGCCCTGCTTGGGCTTGGAACAGAATGTCTTGCTCCCAAGAGCTTCATCCTCTGGCAGCTGACTGTAGTTTCAAAGGATCAGTACTTCCAGTGATTGAAGAGTGACAAAGTGGCTTTGTGTACTGTGCTCCCACATATAGGGATCGTGACATTTTTATCTTGTGTTTTATGGAAATTTTAATTGTTACATCATCAAGATTTAGCACTCAGACTTTTATAAATGATTGTAATAAAATATTATTTATCTTAATTGCTGTACATTTTGATGCCACTTTAAATTTATGCCTAAAGCAAATGTGTTCCTCACTTCACCCCACTGACAGCCCAGAAGTTTAACAACCAAACTACCACATCCTGAATGTGAAAGGTAGTGTCCAGGATGATTACTTGGCACAATAAAGGTGAGCTGGGACTTTCCTGAGAAAATATGAGGAAAGTGGGATAAAAGGCCTCCCTAAATATCCTGTGCTTAATGGCCAAAAAAAAAATCTTATTTTCTTTACTGTAGGAGAAAAATGGAGAAGAAATATTTATCTAAAGAGGCTAAAGTTCCATGAGAAAAATCAGAACATTTTACCACCAAATAGTTCTCTGAATAGTGCCCTGAAAGATTTTAGGATTGCCTAGAGAATAGTAAAAATCTGAGGATTGTTCGACCTGCTGAGATGAACTCTCTTAGCTTAGATCCAAGATAAAGAGCAGTCTTTTCAGTGCTGTGTTTTTGGTTAACATTACTGCACAGTAGAGACAAATAACTTCATAAATAATTCAGGAAAAACATTCAGCCTTCCCTACAGTTTCAAGACTGAAAATATTGAGAATAAATAAGATATTTTATTTATCTAGTAGCAAAACTAATAAATCTCTTGTTATTAAAGATTAATATCTTAGAAATGCAAATAACAGCAGTGGTCAGGGATTTATTGATAATTATTTGCTTTAATTAGAAGAGTGGTTACTATTTTGAAAATTCAGAGAAATCTTTCCTCTTAGAAAGAGATTCACTTCTGAAGCTTGCAGAAAAAAATTTAATATATATTTTATTTCATCATTAGTTTAAGGGGGACATATGTTTAAATAAAAATAGGCTAAGATGAAATCTAAGAAGATATGGAAAAATAAAAATTTTGTAAAATCATATTAAATATCCACACCATAGATCAAGCTGCATATAATGGCCTTAGTTTTAACAGTTCTTTGGAAAGATAAGAAACTTTAGATGTATAATAGATGTAAAAATGATGTACATATTTAAAAATAGAATTTGTGAACTTCTGATGTGTCAATGCATTCATTAAATCATCACTTCAATCATAATAATAGCATAACACTCCTGAGAGTTCCCTCACAGTCTTTTGTATACATTTCCCCGTATACCACTAACTTCATAAAAACTGTCAGTGTTGATTAATTTCCATTATCTATAAATATTTATAAATGGCGATCATACAGTAAATAATGTTTGGAATTTTCTTTCTATACTTCAGTTAATTCATTAGAGTTCTACCAAAGTTGTTCGTTATATGAAGAAACTGCTCCTCTTAACAGTTTCGTGATTCTCACGTCCTGATTGTAGGCATTTTGGTGGTTCATTTGTACTTGAAAATCCTTTGAAGAACCCTGGAGTTGTACACTGATTCGGGGTATTAAGGAAAGTTGATATGAATGTTGTCTACATGTCTTTCCATATGCGCTTTCATTTCCTTTAGGAAAGTGTATAGTGGAAAGGTCAGATTATATGGTAGGTATATGTGCGACTTCTTAAGAAAGTAACAAAACATATTGCAAAATTTTGGTATTTTACATTCTTACTAGCAACATACGAAAGGTCCAGTTTTCTCCACATTCTTGCTAACATTTGGTATACTCACTCATTCTAACTTTAGCCATTCCTGCATGTATGTAATGATATAAATTTATGATTTTAATTTGCATTTTCCTAAAGCCTTGATATATTAAAAAATATTTTCATGTGCTTGTTTTCCATAAATATATTTTATGACATATTTGTATATTTTGCCCATTTTCCAATTTCAATACTTCCTTCAAATGAGTTTTAAAAATTTATTTCATATTATGAACATGTCTTGTTTTTTTCCCCAGATATGTAACTTGTATCTACATTGTCTCTTCCTAGTGTTTATCTGTTCTTTTAGTGTATGTGACAAAGAACAAACTTTATATTTTATAGTAATGGTGTCTAATATTTTTCTTTCCTGTTTTGTGGGTCATGTGTTTGATATTAAATCTAGGAAAGCGTGTTTAGCCTTAAATAACAACTATCTCTACTTAGTTTTCTTTTAGAGGATTTAAAGTTGTAGGATATTAGCTTGGGACCTAGGATCAAATATGAATTTCTTGCTTTTATGATGTGATACACGAATGAATGATATTCTGTTTACATAGGAATGCCCAGTTGTTCTAAACCTCTAGTTAAAATAATCTTTCCTTCATTGAGTTATTTTTCTATCTTTGTATAACTTTAGTCTATGTATGTGTGACTTTTTTCTGGACTCCCTATTCTATTCCTTTCATGCATTTATCTTTTAATAAATACCATGATGTCTTTATGAGTATAATTTTATAACAAGGATTGTAATTCATCTGTTCCTTTTCCAACATGTTTTATTTGGATTTATTTTGTTCCTCATAGGACTTTTCTATTACCCCAATTATTTTAGTATTACTTTAAATATATGTTGAAATTATAATGAAGATCGTGTTTATTCTTCCTACCTTTGTGAAGAGAAACGACATCTTAATAAGTGTGCTGACTCATTAACTAAATGTATCATTTTATTTAACTTTCATTACATTTTCTTAATAATATATTGTCGGCTTAAGTATATATCATACTTATCTTTACCTATTTTCAGGCTATTTTAAAATTTTAATTTCTGGTTATTCATTAATATGTGGAAATACAATCAAATTATGCATCTCTTGTCTTCTACTGTATAAAGCTTCTGGATTTAGTAGTATAGTAGCTTTCTACTTTTGAGAAATTAATTTTTTATTAGTCCATATTTGCAATGCATAATGATGTCCTGTATTGTGAGGTGTTGGTATGTTTACATAATACATCTTCATCATTTTTGCCTTCTCCTTCTATTCATCCCCCTCATAATATTTCGTTCTGAATAAATACATTTTAGATTTTACAAATCTCGTTATCTCTTTTCTCTCTTTTTTTTCTCATTGGCCATATCACATAAAATAATGAAAGGAAGTGGGAAGACTGGACATCCATGGCCTATGCTCCACCTTGGAAAATATCCAGTAATTTATCATTAAATTAGATTGTAGCTCTATGTGTTTTTTATTGATATCCTATATTAGGTTGAAGTATTTCCTTTTATTGTAGTTTGCAGACAGTTTATTAAGAACGAATGCTGGATCATATAAAAACATTGGGGTGATTCGAAATGATTAAGTGTTTTTTTAAGTTTATTAATATGTTTATGAAAGATTTTTTAATATTAAACCAACCATACGTGCCTGAGAGACAATGGTTTATGATGTTTTATTCTTCCTATACATTGAAGAATTCAATTTACTAATTTGTTTCAACAATTTCTGTGTATATGCTCTTCAAGTACACAGGTCTGGAGTTTTAATTTATTGTATATCATTATCTGATATTACTATCAAGTTAATCCT
Source organism: Fukomys damarensis (assembly GCF_012274545.1). Classification (NCBI taxonomy): domain Eukaryota; kingdom Metazoa; phylum Chordata; class Mammalia; order Rodentia; family Bathyergidae; genus Fukomys; species Fukomys damarensis. Next base: position 34,482,708 of record NW_022900932.1, read on the forward strand.
GGGCTGCTAATGACTAATCAATTAGCCTCTCTTTCTCCATTTGCTGGAAGTGGTAGGGTATAATTGGTATTATTTATTTCTTAAATAATTTATCAGATTCACTAGTAAACCTATAGGGAAAAGAATTTTCCTTTTAAAAGATTTTCTATTATGTATTTAAAGGCTAGAAGTCACCAATTTTGTTCATATATAATCATATATATATATAATTGTGAGATACTCGTTGAAAAGAACTGCATAGGCTATTTCACTCCCAAAGGTATTGTGGCTAGCTCTGATATTATCTAGTTCATTTATGGACACTACGGTGGCATTATTCAGATTCATTCAAACGACAATTATGTACATGGTCCACTTCACTTATGATACAATGAGTATATAAGCCAAATCATTTGTATATTTGAAGAGAATTGAAGCTTCCATTTGTGGTATGATTTTATTCCCCCCAAAAAAACCAAATAAAAATCTATAATATTTAAGGATTTGTATGTCTCTGGCACTAACATCTCTACAATAAAAGGAAGGCTATTACTGTGTTTGAGCATGATCTCCATAAATATAAGCACTCTCCATTTGGAAGAGTCTCAGTTGACTGAGAAAAGATGGAAAAGGAGAGATGCAAGCCATGTAGTCTATTATCACAATTTCAATAAAAGGCAAACAACTGGAAAATGTTCAAGATTTGGGAAACATTTATTGATAATTTAATTAGTGCAATTTAATGGAACAGAAATTTATAGAAAATTGTATTACTAATTATTAAAGTAAGATATGTCTGATAATACTAAGAAATGTTAAGTCCCTGGCACCTGCTTGACATGCAGAATGTTTAAGAACTCTTTTTGCATTATTAAACAAACTATTAAGAGCCTAACACACAAATTTGCAAAGCTATGCACTTAGAATTTTAAGTTGAAATATTTGAAGATTTAAATCAGAAGGACAACTCTCCCAGCTGATACATCATAAGAGTAAGCTGTAGCCTAAGATAGCATTTGCAGTACTTCCATAGGTACACTTCTATCTGTCTTTATGCCATTTTCCTTTTCCTTTAGGCTTAGGGGAAAGAAATAGAGATTTTTGAAAAGCTTACTACAACATACAGGTTCATATATATATATATATATATGTATTTTTTTTAAACAGCTTTCAGCTATGTAGATCACTAAACTGATGCCTAAGGATATTCCTCCTGCAAAAAAAACCCCATAAAACTAATGAATAAAATATAACAAGTATTAATACTAACTTTACTGTTGTAACCCTTCTCTAACTCTAAAGTTATCTCAAAAAGCTAAGTTCCTAAAAATAAATAGGGATGACTAGTACTTATTGAGTAGTTACCATTCAACAATGTCACAAGAGACTTGATCAGTAAAGAAACAAAGGTAAACCATGGAAAAATTTCTAGCAATATTTCGGCCTCTGATTTAATCCTTTCTAATGTAGATGTGTATTTCTTTCTTTGAATTTTGTAGGACCTTCAGATATCAATAATACATTTCCATCTTGTTAACTTTTCATGATAGTTTCTGCTCAGAATTGAAACTAATGTAAATAAGCATATCTACATATGGAATAAAATGCATGGCATTAACAGTACTAGTAGAAGATTAAACATTTTCCTCTATCTTACTTTCTACAATTCATCAAAAATCATCACTACATTCACTCTCATGTACAAAACAAATAATAAAATTTGATCATCATTCATTTACTTAGTGTGTATGTGCGTTATGACTCTATCTTATACAGTTAATTACAACTTACTGGGAATTGGCACTGGATCGACTTTTTACAAATGAATTTGGAGTTCATTGTTTTCTAGTAATTTTGGAGATCATCTGTCTTGAGACAATTAGGTATCACTGAAAATGGAAAAAATGTATGAAGACGTGTGAATATTCTTTCTGAAATTTTACTCAATTAAATTTACATTATCATTCTCATTCTGTATCAAGAAATCAAGCAAAAATACGAAGATAAGAAAAGATTACTATGAGTTCGTTAGAAAAAATTTTGGACACAATATCAGAAAATTTGATTTGAGGTAAAACTACTGAAGAGATCTAAAAGATATTTAAGATTTTTAAAATGTTATTTCAATGTGTCTTTCTCAGTGTCAATCTTATGAAAACTAGAAATTATGGAACTAAGGATATATGTCACATGTTACAAACCAATGACTTTCAAAAGATGGAACTTAAAATAATTTTGTAGAACAAAATGTTAGAAGTTATATCATTAGCTAGTTCTAAACTGAACCCCACAAAGTCTTATAAATTATTTCATAACATAGTGTTCATGTTATTCAAAAACTCAAGAGAAAAAAAATCTAGATTTTTTAGATATATTTTATTTTTACTATAAAAATTAAAGTTAAAGACTTTAAGGCTAGATTCAGTAAAGTTAGAACTTTTTCCTATACAGAAACAAATATACCACAAAGTCTAGTTATTGACAATATGACCATGATATTTGGATGACCTCTAAAACAGTATTTTATTATTTAATTTATAAATTATTTGAATTTGCTCATTTTATATACTTAGCTACTTTATTTTTTGGTACTTTATTATTAAATGGAAATGATAAATCAATGCGGAAATCATTGGTTTGATATATGTTTTACAACATATGTCATAAATTATATATTTTAATATGTAAAAATCTATTAACATTCAAAATTTCATGTGTTGCAGTTTCAAGAATCAGCTCATTTAAACTGGAGACGTAGCTCAATGTTGCTGCATCTGCCTGGGAAGCACAATATCCTGAGTTTAATCCCTGGAACTGCAAAAAAAACAAAACAAAACAAAACCTAATTTGTTACTTTTGCTATATGTACCCTTTTTCATAAAACCTAATACACTCTTTGGAAGTTAATGCATTTATAAATATTTGGAACATCCACATCTAAACCATAATAATGTAGTAAAAGACACAGCATATATCCGAGAAATGTTGTAAGTTTTTTAGTACAGATAAAAAGGTATCATTTAGAATAGATGACAGTACTAATAATGTAAATAAGTAAATTTTCACAAACATTCCATGTATATATTGCAATTATTTTACAATATCTTATTTAAACCATTATTTGATAAGTGGCTCTCATGATTTGCCAAATTTATATCTATGAAATCATCATGGTCTTGCAGATATAACTTTGTATTTTCATGCAAACTAGTTGCACAAAATGTGACCAAAGGACATGATTATATGAATATTTTATTTTTGATTCATTAATGAAACATCTATAAAATCTTGAGATCTACTTTGAAAATTCTAGGAACATCCTTAAGTAAAGCATGATAAATGTCTTTAAAGTACTAGTCTTTTATTTAATAGATAAAAATTCTTCATGTACAGTGAATTAAAAATGAGTGAAACATTATTATTGTAATCAAATATGAAATTAATTTCCCATATCAGAAAATGAATAGACATCATGTTTGGTTTCAAAACACAGGGGAAAATAAAAACTAATAACATAACCTTAATGGCTTTCTTCAAAATGAGAACACAACATATTGAAAATTTATATTTTAAAAAAATGTTATTCACTTACATATTTGACTTTAAAGCAAAACTAATACTTTCTATTAAAACTACAATGATCAATAAGTTACATTAAGACTTAAACAAGGGCACTGACATTTTAAAATGTAGGTAATTATGTTAAAATGTAAGGCTGATTTCTCCTAGAACTTTGCTGAGTTTGAATGCATATAGAAAAAAAACCTCAACTATCAGCTACTTTATACAATTAAAGGCTATAAAAGGATGTTTTCAAAATAAAAAAGAATAATATCAAATGATAGAATCAAATAAATTTTCATGGAGAAACAGCTATCTTTGTAACTCAGGTCCACTTCATACTCAACATTTTTCCTTTTGTGGATAAAAGAAAGGTACTAATTATTAATAGTTATCAGTACTCTAGAAGTAAATATATATGTAATCTGATTTTCAATTGATATATATGTATACATATATATCATATTTACCCTAGAAATCCACCAAAATCTATAAGAAAAAGAATAAAAATTACAAAATAAACAATAAATCTGAAATACTCTATAAAAATAAGAGAATAATTAAATCTAAAGGTTTTTTAAACTTTTATTAATTTTATTGGTACATTTAATGTATACAATATAATGATGTTCATTGTTGGAAATTTGTACCTTTACATAATCAATCTTGGTTCTTATTTTTCCCCATTCTTCTACCCTCCCTTTAACCCCTCCCTCCCAATCTACAGAGACTTTGTTTCCATTTTTTATTTTCTCATATTGACTCCATTCCGTTCTTTCCTTTCCACTACCTCTCCTCTTTACCCTTCTTTGTTCCTTTTCTTCCTACTTCATATTATCTATTATACCTTTTAGTCATTATTTACACTTTCAGTTTCTCACACCAGAGAAACTATTTGGTATTTACACATGTGTGTCCTATTTATCTCACTTAAGAGTATCACCGAAATGTGCATCCATTTAGCTACAAATGTCTCTAATTTCTCATTTTTATTGCTGAGTAATATTCCATATATTTTTTAAAAAACACATTTTCCTTACAAGGAAATTATAATTATAAAGATTAGAGCAGAAATCAATACAATGGAAACTAAGAAATAACACAAAAAAATCAAAGAATCAGAGTTGGGTTTTTGAAAGAATAAATAAAATCAATAAACCCTTAGCCTACCTGGTCAAAGGGAGGGTAGTGACAAGGGGTTAAAATGAGAACCAAGACCTGTCATGTAAAGGTACACGATCCCAATGATGAATGTGACTGTACTGTATACCTAAAATGTACCAACAAACTCAATGAGTGAAAAAAGAAAAGGAAAGAAAAGGCTCAGATCCATGCAATTAGGAATGAAAAAGGTGGTCACAACAGATCCAGCAGAAATCCAGAGAATCATCAATACCTACTTTGAGAACCTGTGCTCTGATAAAATGGGAAATACAGAAGAAATGGACAGATATCTTGATACTTATGAATTACCAAAGTTGAATGGAGAAGATAAAAAATTCTATTTTTATTGAGTTTATTAGTACATTTTAGGTATACAGTTCAGTTACATTCATTATTGGGATCTTGTACCCTTACATGACAGGTCTTGATTTTCATTTTTTCCCCTTTCCCTGCCCTCCCTTCACCCCCTCCTCCCCTCCCCATTTAAAAACACTTTATTTCAATTTTTTTCATTTTCTCATATTTTTTTCCCTTATTACCCTTCCCCTGCCCTTCCCACTTTCCCTACACCTTTAGCCCTTTTCTTCCCATTTCACAATGTCAGTTATCTCATTAGGATCTTATGCACTATTACAGTTTATTCACACCAGAGAAACTATTCGGTATTTACAAAATTCTTCACACCCAATTACAATCAATCAAATTGAAAATTTAATTAAAAGTTTACCAACAAAGAAAAGCCCAGGTCATGATGGATTCACTGCTGAATTCTACAACACATTTAGGGAAGAACTACTGCCACTACTCTTCAAAGTTTACAATGCAATTGAAAGGGAGGCAATACTTCCAAGCTCATTCCTGGAAGCAAGTGTTACTTTGATTCCCAAGCCAAGAAAAGACCCAACCAAAAAAGAGTACTACAGGCCAGTCTCCTTAATGAACACAGATGCAAAAATCCTCAATAAAATACTGGCAAACAGAATACAGAGGGTCATCAAGAAGATCATGCACCCTGACCAAGTTGGATTTAATCCAGGGATGCAAGGATGGTTCAACATATGTAAATCAATAAATCTAATGCACTATATTAACAGGGTCAAGGGAAAAAAAAACATATGATTACCTCAATAGATGCAGCAAAAGCATTTGACAAAATTAAATGCCCATTCATGATAAAAACCCTGCAGAAAATTGGAATAGATAGTCTTTAGCTCAACTTGATGAAGGCTATCTATGAAAAACCAACAGACAACATCATATTAAATAGCCCAAAACTGAAAACCTTCATGTTAAAATCATGAACAAATCAAGGATGCCCACTATAACCACTCCAGTTCAATAAAGTTCTGGAAACATTAGCCACAACAATTAGATACGAGAAAGAAGTTAAAGAAATAAAGACAGGAAAGGAAGAAGTTAAACTGTCATTATTTGCTGATGTTATGATACCCTACATAGAAGACACAAAAAACTCTGCCAAAAGGCTTCTAGACATAGTTGACATTTTCAGCAGAGTAACTGGATACAAGGTTAGCCCTCAAATTTTAAGAGCCTTCTTGTACACAAAAAACAGACACTGAGAGAGAAATTAGGGAAATGATTCCTTTCACAATGGCATCCCCCCGCAAAAAAGAAAGAAATATCTAGAAATCAATCTAACAAAGAAAGCAGAACTCTACACTGAAAACAATAGCACTCTGAAAAAAAAGGAGATTGAAGAATATATAATAAAATGTAAAGATATCCCCTGCTCCTGGGTAGAAAGAATAAACGTAGTGAAAATGGCCAAACTACCAAAACTGCTACACAGATTCAACTGAATCCTGATTGAAATTCCAGCAGTGTATTTCACAGAAATAGACAAAGCAATCCAAAAATTCATTTGGAACAAGAAGAGACCTAGAATAGCAAAATTAATACTAAGCAACAGAGATATGGCAGGGGTAATCAGAATCTCCAACTTGAAACTATATTATTCAGCCACTGTGATAAAAATAGCATGGTACTGGCACAAAAAAGACCCATGGATCAGTGGAATAGATTGGAAGGTACAGAAACAACTCCAGATGTACTCAGCTATCTCATCTTTGACAAAGGAGCCAACCATCCTCAATGGAGGAAAGATAGCCTCTTTAATAAATGGTGTTGGAAAAACTGGACTTCAAACTTCTGAAATTAAAACTAGACTCTTATCTTTCACCATGAACTAAACTAAAATCCAAGTGGATTAAATATCTAAATATTAAAATAGAAATACTAAACTTGCTGGAAGATAAGATAGGAAAACTCTTGAAGACATTGGCAAAGGAAAATACTTTATGAACAAATCCTCAGTAGCATAGGAACTAGCACCACAAAGAATCAACAACTGGGATCTCATCTTATTAAAAAGCTTCTCCACTGCAAAAGAAACCATCAACAGAACTAAGAGAACACCTACAATTTGGGAAAAAATGTTTACCAGCTGTTCCTCAGACAAAGGACTATTATCTAGAATATATAAAGAACTCAAAACTATCAGCTCCCCCAAATATAAGGACCCAATTAAAACATGGTCATCTGAAATGAACAGACATTTATGACACAAACAAGTAAAAGCAGCACATATATGAAAGTGTTCAATATCACTGGTCATTCAAGAGATGCAGAGGAAAATACTGAGATTCTACCTCACCACAAAAAGAATGACTGCTATGGAGAAATCAAGCAATAACAAATGTTGGCAGGGTTATGGAGAGAAAAGACCCCTTCTCCATTTTTGGTGGGAGTGCAGACTGGTGCAACCACTGTGTAATTCAATATTCAGATACCTCAAACAACTAGGACTAGAGGTTCAATTTGACCCAGCTATTCTTCTGCTGGGTATCTTCCCAAGTGAATTAAAATAATCATACCACAGTGATATATGAGCACCCATGTTTATAGGAGCAGTTTGTAATAGCTAAAGCTTGGATACAGGCCAATTGCCCATCAGTTGATAACCTGACAAAGGAGATGTGGTTTTTCTATAAATGGAATACTACTCAGCCATAAAGAATGAAAATCTAGAGTCATTCACAGGGAAATGAATGAATACTGTAGCCATACTCTTAAGTGAAATAAGTAAGACACAAGTGTAAATACCAAATAGTTTCTCTGGTGTGAAAAACTAAAAGTATAAATAAGATCCAATTTGTATGACTGACAATGTGAAATAGGCAGAAAAGGGTTAACGGTGTAGGGGAAGTGGGAAGGGTAGGAGAAAGGAAATAAAGGAAAAGAAAAATATGAGAAAAGGAAAAAAATGGAAACAAAGTCTGTGTAAATAGGAGATGGTGGAGGGGGTGAAGGGAGGGCAGGGGTTTGGGAAAAATATGAGAACCAAGATCTGTCATATAAAGGTACAAGATTCAAACCATAACTGTTAAAAAAAAATTCTTTATATAGTCTCCAGTTGATTGGTCATTGGGCTGCTTCCAAATTTTAGCTATTACAAATTATTCTGCTATGAACATGGGTGAACATATATCATTATGGTATGATTCTGTTCATTCTTTACAGAAGATACCCAGCAGAGGAATACCGGGTCAAATTGGACTTCCAATCCCAGTTCTTTGAGATATCTACATACTGCTTTCCGCAGTGCCCTGTCTCCACTCCCACCAGCAGTGCAGCTGTGTTCCCCTTTCCCTGCAGCCCCACCAGAATGAGCTATGGTTGATTTCATGACAACATCCATTCTTTTGGGGGTGAGGTGGAATCTCAGTGTTGTTTTCATTTCCATTTATTGAATGACCAGTGATGTTGAACATTTTCTCTTATGTTTATATGGTATTTATATCATATAAATCTGAGAAATGTCTATTTCAGATGCCCCTTTTTGGCAGGTCCGATGTTTTTAAATTCTTTATATATTCTAGAGAGTAGACCTTTCATTGTCTGAGAAACAGCTGGTGAAAATTTTCATGAGATTTCTGGGAAAGGGACTTCTTGCTTTTTGGCCCCCCATTCTTTTATTTTTATTTGCATCCCTCATCTATGATGCCTTCTCATCACTTCTCAGTGATCAGTAAAAATTCTAAACTCTAGCTGACAAAATATTATTGAAGCAGGCCAACAGCAAGTTAAGAAAATCACATGAATTATTTGCTGCCTGGTATATAGATATCAGCATTAGCTAGACACTAGATAGTATTTTAGATTATTACATTAAATCATTCTGCCTAACTAATCTATTTCTTTATCCTGAAGATTTTATGATTATATGGAAAGCATAACAACTGTTCCTTGCTTTCATCGATATACTTTTATTCTTACATAAATATGTAATTAAACATTATTGTTCTCTTCCAAATATGAAATTTTAAAATATTTTCCATTTTCTTATATCCATGTTATGGATTCTTCAGACAATCTCAAGAGCACATAATCCTATTTCCTGTTAAGAAGGGAAAAAAGTCTTTCAATAGATATTAATAACTGCATTCTTGCATCCAGAATCTGAACAAACATAACAAAAAGAGAACTTTATGTATCATAATTTTTTAAAGAAACTCAGTATACTATTTATAATTCTAGTTTCTAGCTTAGAGTAATATTGGTTTCTAAATATAAACCCAATCATTTTATGGCCCCATTCATTCATAGCTCAGTAAGCCAAGAACCCCATAAGCACTACTCTACACAGGCAGAGAGCCAAGTATGGGAGATAAGGATGAAATCAAAAACAATAAATGAACACTCATGTACTTAATGTGATCTCTTTCCCTAAGGACATGATATGAGAGAAGGTAAGGAACATTTCAGGACTGGTAAAACATGAGCAGAAAAGTTAGTGTAATGTTCAAACCTGTTTTGCCATATGTAGTAGCACATGCCTGTAATCCTAGATACTCTGGAGGCTGAGTAGGAAGGATCCAAAGTTCAGGACCAGCATGCTCAACAAGATAAGACCCTGTCTCAAAAAGTAAAATGTAAAAATTGGGGAGCTTGCCAAACTCTATTCTTATTAACATTTGGCTTCAATAACATACTAAAATGTGGTTTTATTTTTCTTGTTTTTCACAATTAAAAGAAATTTGCTATTATCAAATCAAGAATAATAACTTTTAGAGCACAGGTAAGGAATAAACACAAAATTTTAGTTTTCAAAACCCTGAATATTGACTGGAAATATACACTTAGAGTCTTTGATGGACCCACATTAAAAAGCAAAACATTTGTGAACAACTGCTGAAAAAATATATATAGTTTCATTAAAATTTCTTTTCACTACCTTAAGTTTCCCCAAATCTAATGGCTCAAGAGAACACAAGTCTAGAAAAATGACTCACGAGTCTGGAAGTCAGTAGTCAGTAGTGAAAAAAATTATATATTTGAGGCATACGTATCGATGCATTGCCTCTCAGCTTTCTGAAATCTGCACACCTTCCTAAACCATGGCTGCATTATGCACCCTCCTCTTCCATTGCCCTATCTGCCTCTTAAAATCTGACACTCCTGCAACAGCAGTTGTGATTAACTGGGTCTACCTGGGAAATTCGAGCAACCTCTTCATACAAAAATTATTAATCATCTTTATAAAGACCCTTTTGCTATGTGACATAGTATATTTGCAGAGGATTAGTACTGGACATCTCTAAGTGTGCTGCAAATTTCTTAGAATGTGGGAGTTCAACAGGCCTGGCAGGACCAAGTTGCAGTGCCATTTTCTATACTTTCTGTCCTTTTAAATACTTTTATTGGTGTGTTTTTTCAATCTGTATATAGAAATAACTGTATAATATCTTAGATAAATAAATGAATCTATTCCTGAAAAAATAAGAGTGGAAGGAGGGGAGGAAAGAAGGGAACTGAAATGTGGTTATGTGCATGTACCAATCTCCTACAGTGAATATAATCATTACATAATAATGGACCAAAATATATATAAAATGTGTAAGGCAGTTGTACTAAGTCAAGGTATACCTTTAGATACACTAGATTACATTTTTCTTGTATGTGAATACTAACAATCCCAGAAACTTTGATTCATACCTAACAGGAATAGCTAGTTAATTTTCTAATTTCAATTTTGGATTTTTGTTCCTGTTTATTGTAAAATTTTATGGTTTGAAGTGGGGAGGGGAGGGGAGGGTGACGGGAGGGTGGGGACAAGGGGAAAAAATGAGAACCAAGACCTGGCATGTAAAGGTACAAGATCCCAGTAATGAATGTAACTGCACTGTCTACCTAGAATGTACCAATCAATTAAATTTTAAAAATTTATAGTTTTATTTAATAAACATTTTAAACATTAGAAAAGCCACAGATGACCATCTGTTTAATCTTACCTACCTACAATTTAATGATATTCTGTATTCCAAATATAATTGAATGTAAAATTTTTACCTTTTCACCTTTTCAGTAGATAAAATGATCGCCACAAAAAAAAAAAGAAAGAAAGAAAATGGCTAAATAGCACATGGAAAAATATATTTCCCGTTAGACCCAAAGCTTCCAGTAAAATACCTTCCCAATAGCATGCTTTGATTTTAACTACCAAAAAATTGTGCAGCGTTGTTCCCTTTTGTGGCCATTTATATGCAGAAGATTTTGTTTTCTCTTGGAGGCAGAATGTCATTAGAATCTGAGTTTTAAAAATGTATAGACTTTTAAAGTTAGAATAGCAAAGGACAAATATTACACTCAGGAAAAATTTTTCCACACACAAATTTAATATAATTATACATGATTATTGTCATTGTAATTTCTTACTACTTGCAAAAGTAAATTTTATTTTATAACAAATTTAAAACAAAGGCTATATATATCTGAAAAACATGTCATCACACATGGCAAAACATATAATAGTACAAGCATATTCTTAACTTATTTTTCTTCACATGAAATAATCTTATAGCACTGCAAATGAAGATATATGAGCTAAAGAAAGAACAAGAGAAATTTATCATGATATACTTAGGAAAAGATTCTATACTGCAGAATTGTTGAGAAGTCAACTACAAATTTTATTCCAGTAATAGCTAAATTTATTCTTTTTGGTTAAGAGTGAGTATTTTTTCTCCTAATTTCTAGCCATGTCCAAGTGACTTCCCCTTAAGAAAAATATGTTCCAATCTTCACTTTTTGTATCTCAGCTCAGAAACGCCCCCAGAGACCATCCCTCCTCACTCTAACACTCTTTCTCTGAATATCATTCCAAAATAGAGCACCATCCAGGACCAGCTTAATATCTTCACTCATTGCATCTTAGAACTTCGCACTAATTCACTCCCTTTCTCCCTGTACCAAAAAAGAGACATCTTGCCTGTCTTGTTCATGCAACATTAGCTGGTACGGGAACAGAGTTTATTCTCAATAGTTATTGTTGGATGAATCTTAAATGAACCATTCTGTAGACCACAGAAGGTTGATGAGATTAATGTTTACCTTCTCCTTGCAGAGGTTTATCTTTTAAAAAGGTAAAAGTTGCCTACATCTGTATTTTGGTAACCCCTTTCACTCTGGCATACAGTACAACCCTCCTGTCTCAGTGTTAGTGATTATTACTAACACAGGTTAATAGTGCCATGCAGGTAATCTCGAAAAGAACCAAATTGAAACAAAAGATTTATTTGATTCCCAAAGTATTGTGTCATTTTATAAACTATTAGCAAATGTGTTTAAAAATAAGGGAAAAGACAAATTCATAATCACCCTTTCTTTCAATATTTTATTTAAAAGCAGAGAAGGGAAATTTGATGTCATGGTGATTTCACATACCGCTTTTTTTCCTTTTGTATTTTTTGTCTATTTCTTGTGATCCTTAAGCAACATTTAAAACAAGTAAACTTGCTTATCGTGTATTTTTGCATCTTGAAATGTAAAGATATGTGTTCATATAGGGTAAGGACAGTTTCTGAAATGATTAGAAAATCTCATAAATTCAAAAGGCAGTTAATTAGGCTGGCTTTTTAGTAAACAAGTGTATTGGAAACTAGAAATTCAGGAATTGATGATACTTTATTATTGACTGCCTCCTTTTAGTTTTACCTCTCTTTTCCATTTTTTTTTCTTGTGGTTTATCCTCAAACATTATATATACTTGTAGATCTCTTCAATAAATGTCATTTTATATTTTATTCCCCAGTAATGATTTTGGACTAATTCAAAATTACTCTTTATCCACACTTATATAAGTGCATGAATTTATATGAAATATTGTACTTTCAAATTTCTTAGCTAAGATAGCTCATTAAATTATTAATACATTTTGTACTGTCCTTTGTACACCAGCATGTATTACTATGATGACATCTCCTTACTTATAAATGTAGTCCTGAAGAAGTCTGAAGAGTCTTTTGTGCAGATCTATTGTAAAGTCCTTTGGTATTTTGTCTCTGCACTTTTGTTAAATATTAATTTTATTTATTAGTGCACTTCTTCCTACATGAACTCACTGAACTTGATGAGCAGGAAAACCTATTTAAATGCACTAGAGTGAGTAAGAATGAAATAATAATGAGCCCTCGCTACTTCCTAATTAAAGAAGAACACTTAAATTTGTTATAACATACCCTGTCAAGGACTGGCCCGATGAAGATTCACATCAAACAGAGGTCTGATATCTACATGTTTATCTTTGTCCATAAATGAAACTGATAGTCATGCTAATTTCTATCTCCATCTCTGCTGCATGGGAAAACTAAATTATGAAAACTATCAAGTTATTATAGATATCAAGAGACTTTTTTTTTATTTTCTTCAAAAATAAGAAGAGTCAGAAACTAATAAAAGAATTAGAAGAGACCAGAGATTGCAAATAACTTACCAAAATTATGCAGCGCAGGGCAAATCCAGTGCTATAAACAAAGACCTTTTATTTAGGACCAGAATTCAGAAGAAGATGCTTCATCTGAAGCAGGAAATAATATAACCCACATCTCTTGTCATTCAGGTAAAATAAATAGACACGTGAACTCTTAATACTTTAATCTTTTTATAACACTTTTAGATAAACTCAAATAAAACTTGGGTTAATAGAAAATAGAGGAATGAAACTCATCTTGCCCATGTCTGTTGCTTGTAGACATGATTTAAAAAGGTGATAAAAGAGAAAAGAGACATAGGGTAGAGGCTCAAGGCCAGTGTTGCCAGGAGAAGCACATCCAGAGATTGGGAAGAAACAATTGCCACTAAAGATTTTTGAAACACACACACACACACACACACACACACACACACACACACACACACACACAAATGCACACACACGCATACACAGAACTTTCCATTGTAGCATCTGGAGAGATGGTTTGTATGAAATGCAATTGATGAAAATAGAACTGGCACCAAATGGAAAGTTATTTCTCAACAGCTTCAAAACTGCTTCAGATTTTCTCTACCTTTTAAATGTCAATGTTTCACTGCTGTGGAAGCTCTGTAGGTCCTTCTTATCCTGGATGAACATAGCAAAACACTTAATGTTGTGGACATTTCAGAATTGCTAATCTCCATAATCTGGATGATTTTAACAATGTTAATACAGTGATGAAGATATGAGTGAAATGTAGATTCTAAGCATTCATTCAAATGATTTGTGTAAATGACTTAGGGCAACCCAGTACTGTGAAAATGGTTACTATTTTGCAATGCCTGATTCACTTGGAGAGAAATATTCTCTAATGATGTTCATTCTTCTATATTCCTGTCGGAAAGGATAAGATTTAGGATGCAACTATGAGCTTACTGAAAACTTTTCTTTTAAGGCATCAAATATTTCCTAACACGGTTGATATTTGATTCTGCTGCTGTATGGTAAAATACTACCAACCTAGTTACATAACACAGTTTATTATCTCAGTTTCTGTTGGTCAGATTTCAGCATGGAGTAGCTAGTTTTTCCACACAGAATCTTAAAAAGATGAAATTAAAACAGAGCTCTGTGCAGGGAAGAGAGTGGTTATTCCAATCTCGTTGAAACTGCTGGCAAAATTTGGTTGCCCATGAAAAAGACTAATGGCCCCATTTCCTTGCTGGTCACCATTCACACGGTATCTACAGTATTTATAGGTTCATTCTCACATGTTTTTCATGTGAATCCACTCAACATCAAATCAGGTGGAAAAGCACATCCAACCCTGCTTAGGCTTTGATCTTCAGACTTGTTTTTACCAGCCAGAGAAAATGCTGAACATGCTCGTGTTATTAAGCCACACCCACCTAGATGTCTCCCTTTCCTAAAATCAGCTGTGCCATAGCCTAAGAAGAAACCAAAATATGTTAGTTTGAGGAAGTGATTTTACACAGCATGCAGGTGGGACAGAGAATTGAGATATCTTGTGGAACTTCTTAGAATTCTTTCTGCCACATAGTCCTCAAGGTGGTTCTGCTTAGGTCAATATTAGAGATAAATTTCTGAGGGAATTCTAGCTAGGTGTTACAATAAGGTGAAAATGAAAATAAAAAAGGTACTTGCAAGTTTAAAAAATAAGATGAATAATATATCTAACAACCAGGAAATATAGTGATAAATTTAGTTTTAAAAAACTTTGTTTATTTTCTAATAACTGATTTATATAGCATACTGAAACTGTGCTTTATTTTTCTGAGATTCTTTGTTATCCTTACAAAAACAAAACAAAACAAAACAAAACAGAACCCACTGCTGCCAGTGGGAGAAGAATAAATGATAACTCCCCTTACATTCCTGGTAAAGCTTATCTCATCTGGCTTAGAGAATAGCAAATCATGTCAAACTTTGTCTCCTAAAGCTCATCTAAACTGTACTCTTCCTGTAAAGAATGAATACTCTCTGATGTAATTTACATTGTCTGTACATATCACAAAGCATCCCATAAATGCTTGCTTTTTTCCTCTAAAATGTATCTCATCAATACTTTCTATATTTCCTATTTTTTTATACAAACCCAACCCTCCTCAACTGGAGTGCTTCCTGATTCTTACCTATCCGGCCTAGCTTTAGCATAAATCCATATATTTTCTTTATATTTTATTAAAATATTGTTATTTATCCATTGTAGTCTATTATGATATATATGGTCATATATATGCCATATTTGCCTTTATTCATGAATCTTACTAAAAATTGTAATAAATTGCATGTCACTATTACATTTTCTGTGAACCAAAAGAGCATTAATGTGAATCAAATTAGTAATTCCACAAAAATTGTTTACTTAGTTGTTAGAAACTGTTCAGTTTTCAATTATTTTGGCACTAAAAAGCATCAGTTTTATTCAACTATCATCTCACAACTCTGTATAAGTTTGTCATTAGAACAATATCTACAGGTCATTCGAAGTAAAAAATATTACTTAGCACTGGGATTTTATTATGTCCTTAATAGACTTGGATGAAGACTTCAAAGGCATGCCTGTCAAATTTCTGGAAAATTGAAAGCTGTGATTATTCAATAGTTTGCTTTAAAAAGTAAATAATTACCTTATTTGGCTAAACTAATCATCATATTGCCAAAAAAGAAGTAAAAGAATAAAAAAAGAATGATAAATATAATTATAAATATATGAAAAAATGTTCCACATCACTGGTCATTCGAGAGATGCAGATGAAAACAACACTGAGATTCCACCTCACCCCATAAAGAATGGCCGCTATCAAGAAATCAACCAATAACAAATGTTGGCGGAGTTGTGGAGAGAAAGGAACCCTCCTCCATTGCTGGTGGGAGTGCAGACTGGTGCAACCACTATGAAAATCAATATGGAGATACCTCAAAGAACTAGGACTAGAGGCTCCATTTTGACTTAGCTGTCCTTCTGCTGGGTATCTTTCCAAAAGAATTAGAAGAATCATACCACAGTGATATATGAGTACCCATGTTAATAGCAGCACAGTTTGTAATAGCTAAAATGTGGAAATAGCCCAATTGCCCATCAGTTGGAGACTGGATAAAGAAGATGTGGTTTCTCTATAAAATGGAGTATTACTCAGCCATAAGGAATGAGAAACTAGAGTCATTCATAGGAAAATGGATGCATATTGAGGCCATACTCCTAAGTGAAATAAATAAGACACACGTGTAAATACCAAATAATTTCTCTGGTGTGAAAAACTAAAAGGGTAAATAAGATCCAAATTGTATAATTGACAATGTGAAATAGGAAGAAAAGGGTTAAAGGTGTAGGGGAAATGGGAAGGGTAGGGGAAAGGAAATAAGGGAAAAGAAAAAATATGAGAAATGAAAAAATGGAAACAAAGTGTTTGTAAATGGGGAGAGGAGGAGGGGTGAAGGGAGGGGAGGGACAAGGGGAAAAAATGAGAACCAAGACCTGTCATGTAAAGGTACAAGATCCCAATGATAAATGTAACTGTACTGTATACCTAAAATGTACCAATAAACTCAATGAGGAAAAAAAAAATCCACTTGCTTATATGAATATATTGCCAAGGGTCTTTGGTTCATTATCTAGAATAATAAAAATTTTTCCTTATCTACATTTAAATATCATTATTAGAGAATTAATAGGCAGAGAAATGCAAGAGGGCATGACATCATATTATCACAGGAGAAACTAGAAAAATAAGACAGACGCACTTAATAAAGTTACCAATTTGCTCAAGAACTGACCATAGAAAAAAAGGTACTTATTTATAGCAATAATGGCAGTTAATTTATTTTTAGAAAGATTATTTCTAATTAAATGAACAAAAGCAATTTCTTACATGTCATGGAAGACTTTAGCATTATTTTTATCCTTTGGAATAGTAAGAATTTAAGTTCATTAAAGTTGCCTACTGGTGAAAATCTTTCAAATAAGTTTTAGAACTTACAAAGAGGAAGAGGGAGTGAGTGAACCAAAAGCTTAGCATGCATTTGAGGTCCTTTTTTCATAATTAACAATAATATGAAACAGGCATATTGTGAAATTATAATATTTTATTTAATTAAAATTAAGTTATAGGCTGGTCAAAGCAATCTTTCAATAAATTTTCAAGGAATAAAAATGATAGTTTTCTTTTTTTTGTTGTTTTTAATTAAAAAATAACACAGGCTGGAGATTTAGCTCAGCAGTTAGGTGGCCTGCCTTGCAAGCACAAGAACCCAAGTTCGATCCCTGGTACCAAAACAAACAAACAAACAAAAACAAAACAAAACAAAACAAAAAAATGACACATACTTCAAAATTAAATATAGAGTCAGCCCTCAGTGTCTTCAGAGGACTTGTCCTAGGACACTCTGCAGATGCCCAAATCAGGAGATCTTTCTGGTTGTTATATAAAAAGACATAGCATTTGCAAATAAACTATGCATACCATTACAGTCTTGTTTTCCTGCCCTTTGCTGAGATAAAGGTGTTCACTAAGAAGGAACTGAATGGAGGTGAATATCTGAGGAACATGCAACAGCTAAAGAACTCTTCAAATAATCTCTAAATTACTTATAATTCTTTTTTTTTGTTTTTCTTTGGATTAATATGCTTTTATTTTCTTTTTTCAGCTTTAATTGAATTTATTGGTACATTTTAGGGATACAGTACAGTTACATTCATTGTTGGGATCTTGTACCTCCACATGACAAGTCTTGATTCTCATTTTTTCCCCTTGTCCCTGCCCTCCCTTCACCCCCTCCTCCCCTCCCCATCTACAAATACTTTATTTCCATCTTTTCATTATCTCACATTTTTTTCTTTTCCCTTATTACCCTTCTTAACACAATATAAACACTGTGCAGTGTTATAATACCGTATTATCTGCAGAGTAATGACAAGAAGAAAAAGCTCGTATATGATCGATATCAGCAAAAATTTATTTTCAAATTTTTATCCAAATCTGATTTATTTCAGAGATATAAAGTTCAGAGACAAAAAGAGCATACCTTGTATAATAATAAATATGCATACTTGTATGTACACACATAGAGATTTACTTTTGTTACATTCTGAAATTCAGAAAATAATATCTCTATTTTTTTAACAAGATTTTTTAATTAGGTGCACCTCTAGGTTTTATCATCTATTTTATAATTTGTAATATTAATGTGATTTTATTGCTTCTTGCTTTTGAAATATATTAGTATTTTCTTTAGCCTAACATAGTATCAGATTTTAAGAACATAAACAATTTAAGATATTATGTACTTTCAGCTTTTACTGTTCAACTTATTTAATTGATATCACTAACTACATTACATATACATGTATAGAAATTTATAAGTATCTTCATTGTGAATTACAGACAACAATTTTATAAAGTATCATTTTATATATTAATCAGTGCTTTCAAGGTCTGGATTTGGAAATACCTTGTTTTGAAATTAAGATACGATCTCATTTCACATATGTTTTTGAAATATGATCTACTTTTGATGTTTTATGTGTGTCTATTGTTATAATCAGTATAAATTGAATTTATATTTTAGTGATTACTTTGTCATTATAACAATTACGTTTACAAGTACAAATTAACCACTAGAAATCCATCTACCTCCATCATGTAATTCTTTAAACTGTATATATTGCTTTTATAAGCATGATAAAATTAGTATATTTCGTTTTGCTACTTCATCTTTTAGATTCTTGTTTTCTGGCACAATAAACTATCCCAAGCTTATCGTGTATTTTCTTCTCCTTTGTCTTGGAATCAGCTATTTGGTGAAAATTTTTTTTCTTTGATTTTAAAAAGCAAGACTTGAAACCTTGTTGTGCTCTCTCTCCTTCCATCTCCTCTTTCTCCCTATTTCTCTCTCTCTCTCTCTCTCTCTCCCTCATAGTAAACAAATTTCTTTGCATTTCTTTTGACCTTTATTCCCTTTTTTAAAAATTGAGTTTATTGGTACATTTTAGGTACACTGTACAGTTACATTCATTGTTGGGATCTTGTACCTCTACATGACAGGTCTTGGTTCTCATTTTTCCCCTTGTCCCTGCCCTCCCTTCACCCGCTCCTCCCCTTCCCGTTTACAAACACTTTATTTCCATTCCCTTTTGTTAAGTGTTTTGAGTTATTGCACACATCACTCAACAGATGTATTTATAGCACATAATCTAATGTTTCTTAGTTTATTCACAGATATGTACAACTAGTACCATGACGTATTTTCAAATACATTTTTATTTGTGTATATTCGTAGTACATCATGATTGCATTCATCCAGAGAAGTTGATACATATACTTGAAATTCCTGTTTAACACCCCCTTCCCCTCCGCACTCTCCACCTCTACCCTTGCCTTTTCACCACCTCTTACACATACAAACACACACACACACACACACACGTGTGTGTGTGGATTCACATATATGTGTGTTATTCCATATATAATTGCATATATATATATATATATTTGTCATACATGAAGATCACATTCCTTATAGAGACGAGGTGCATGTACAACTAATGTTTCTCTCCCTAAATACTTTATAATCACAAGGAGAAATCCATAGACCTTGTGTTACTGATTTTTGTTCCCCAGACATATGCTACCATTCCTCAACTTTTTGTCTTTATAGATTTCTTATTCTTGCTCTTCATCTAAATTACATCATAAATATTGAATCATATAATACATCCTAGGCACTCATTTATGATTTTTTCATTTAATATGCTTTCAAATTTTGTCCACGGTATAGCACACATCAGCGTTTTCTTCTTTTTTGTGGGCAAATAATGTTCCATATTACAAATATACTATATTTGTTATTTATAGTACATTATAAACATAATATGCTTTTTCATTTATCAATTTTTAAGTATTTGGGTTGTTCCTAACTTTGGCTATTATAGATTATTCTTCTGTAAATAAATGTACATTTTTTGTGTCAACAGGTTTTAACATCTCTTGAAAATGTATCTAGGAATAGAGTTTCTGGGGTAATCATACAGATGCCTCCTCCATTTGAGAAACTGCCCAGGTTTTTCCCAAGTGATCACTCCTCATGTTATTTATAGCCATTCCTTCATATGATGAAAATTTTTGACACTTTGCAGCATTGGTTTCTACGAATATTCCAAAAGTCATAGATTCTTTGAATTACTGCTTGTTAATAATCTTCTGAGAAGATTGATTACTTCCTAACCAGGGTACCTAGAGAATTTTCTTTGACAAGACAAATCTAGAATGTTGGTGGACTCGGTTCTGTGAGGAAGTACTTCCGTGATGTTGAGTAAGCGACTTTCATCTCTCAATCTGAATACAGATGAGTTCAGGTTGGAGCATATTGCTCTGGAAAATGGTATATAAATTTTTGGTATTTTGCCAAAATTGAAGGAAGATGCAAGTACATAAGAGAGGATGTGTTATCAATACTGATCTTATTTCACTTCAGAAATAGAGGACATCTTCCTTTAGCTCGTTCACGAGCTGAAAGATACTATGTCTGGAATATCTTAGGTTATTAAGATTTGCATATAAATTGAGAATTTGATCAGAGAATTGAGGATTGGGGATCAGGAACAGAATACAGAGAGAGGAAAACAGGAGGAAAGAATGAAGAAGGCAATGTTCAGAGCTCAGTGCCAGTTCATCTTTGCTTTGGACTAGCTTAAGTGAGTTGGTGAACAAACATGAGTATCTCAGGCTTCCCTTAATTGGCCAAATGCTCAGTGAAACTATACTTTAGCAATTTCACTGGCATTACCTTTATTTTAGTCAATTTGACTTGTTTGTCTGTCCATATGCACATGTGTGTGTGTGTGTGTTTGGGGGTACGGGGATTGAACTTGGGACCTTGCATTTATGAGGCAGGTGTTGGAATCACTGAGATAAATCACAGCCCTATTTCTTTATAATTCTAACAACCATTTTTATCCTTGAAGATGGAGAAAGTAATTCCATGAGTAGTAATGGAAAGCTTTTGGTAATGAAATCATCTCAATTTAAAATGTGTGTGTTTACTTACTTTTATTTTAGATCTTTTGAAATTACCATTTTCTAAAATTTGGTTTGTCTGATATGCTGTAGGTTCTGTAGCTATTTCTTCTCTAGGAGAAAAGTTCGTAAAATAGAAATCATTATAATGTCTTGTCTTTATATCACTTCAGTAGCATGCTTTTATTTTTAAAAAATTCAAACCATCCTTTTCTATCCCTGTTTTTATGGTTGCTTTGCTTGCTTATAATGTCCCAGTCCCAAGAATTACATGGTACAGCACAGTTGTCTTCCATCATGGGACCACAGGTTATCTTACTACTCTCTTTCTCCTAGTATACAGGATAAACCAGTCCTTCCTCAGGATAATCTGGGCTTTAAAACAAAAATATAATACAATTGTATCTTTCTCTGTTAGTCATTCAAATATGCTCTCCAATTCCTTGTTCACTGTAACTGAACAAGAAGAAGGTGGTGCATAAGTGTCAGTTATCATTCATAAATTTTTGGTCTGCCTTTTTATATTGTTATAGAAATTTGTGCTCTAGGATTATTATTGATCCATTTAAAATTTTGACATTGTATTATGACACCATTATAAATAAGCTATGATTTATTATTTCAACACATGTGTACATTTAATAAATTTTGTTTGTTTAATCTCAAATCTAGATTAGTTAAAATAGTACAATAATTCTTGAAACAATTACTCCTATGGATTTTATACAGTTTACTGCATACACTTCACACTTTACTCCATATGTGTGATTTACACCTGTGACTAAAAACAAACAGCTCATTTGACTCTGCATAGGCACAAAAGGATTCCTGACATTGTGGCCATACAAGTGCAAAGAGGAACTCAAATCCTATTTGCCTTTTTGAAAATTTCTTAAAAGCAACACTCACTAAACCCTGACACCAATCTCTAAGAAGCTTTTACTAATCCTTATCATTGGCTATAATACAGTACTTGCCTTACTATGTATGGGTTGTTATAACAAACTACCATGGCTTATAAAAACAGAAATTCATTTCTTAAATGTCTCAAAGTCCAGGAAGTCTAAGATTCAAGTGTCAAAAAAAAATTCCTACTCTGATTAAGGTCAGTTTCCTGGTTCATATTGGCTACATTCTCACTGTGTCTTTACTTAACAGAAGTAAGAATTGTTCAGTCTTCTTTAATAAGGATCTTGATCCCATCCATGAGAGTTCTAACTTCAGAATCTAATAAATTCACAAAGCCCCACTTCCAAATACAGTCACACGAGAGACTAAGTCACAACATTTTAACTTTTGAGAAGATACAAACATTCACTCTACATCATTAATCAGAATACCAAAGTAACTGCATTATACTTGGGATCATGAATTCACCTTGCAAATCAACACAGCTACTTGTATCACTATTTCCTGCTGCTTGCATTTATTTATTTATTTATTTATTTATTCATTCATTTATTTATTTATTGGTACCAGGGATCGAACTCGGGTTCCTGTGCTTGCAAGGCAGGAGGTGGAACCACTGAGCTAAATCCCTGGCTCCTGCTCTTATTTGTTAAGATCCTTGTTACACACACACACACACACACACACACACACACACACCTGCTACACATTAATTATGTGCCTGGGAAGTGTGAGTTGGTGGACCTTGTCTTCTTTGAACTTACTATTGTTCTCATCAAGGTCTTCTAAAGGTCAGCCAAACAAGCAACTCCATTATCAGTCCTTTTTTTTAGTAATGAGAAAAATACACTTACACTAGGGACTTAATAAATATTTTAAAATTAAGTAAAATTATAAACACTTTATTGACACAAATTTATTATAAAACTACTCCTCTAATTCTGATCTTAGTACTCAAATGTGGTACCTCACTTTAGATTAATGGAATAGGTTGATTGCATTGGGAAGAGGCGCTTATCAGGGAGATAAGCAGGGAGTGCCACTCACTTAACATCCATGGTCTTTCATATAAATCAGACTCCAGTACGTAGATGAGTGGAAGCACAACTCTACACTCGATTATGTGGAAAATACTGGTATTTAGCATGATATTTGCGTGAGTCCCTTCTTAGTCAGCTTGATTTACTATAACAAAGCATCATAAACTTACGCATCAGACATTTATTTCCATTGGTTCTGAAGTTCAGAGAGTCCAAGATCTAGATACTGCATGATTCATTCAGTTCCTTCTCTGCTAGCTTGCAGATGTATTTTCTTCTTGTATCCTCACAAGAAGCAGAGAGAGAGGAAGCACTCGTGTCTCTTCCCCTTCTGGTAAGGGCATTGATTCCATCATGAGGGTTCCACTCTCATCTAAACCTAATTGCCTACTAATGTGCCAAAGCCCTAATAGTACCACTGTCGGGGTTAAGGTTTCAAAATATGAATTTTGTAGGGATTCAAATAATGAGTTCATAAACAACTTCTTTCAACATTATTTGATCCTTTGTGGTACAGTAGAAAATAGAGCAAATAAGGAAAAAAGCACCGTAATTAAAAAATAAATAAGTTGTGGTTCTTACTGATAAAAAGTTATATTCTATCCACAGTCATTAAATCTCCTCAAATGGTATAAATTTCTATGAAATATGACAAGCATTATTCAATCAGTCTAACAACAATTTATTTGTTGAGGATAACCTTGGGAGTAATCATATTTTACTACTCATTGGGCTGTATTCATATAACATTGCAATATGTTTACAAAATGTAGGATAAAATATGTTATTCTACCCATATCTAGCTATAGCCTAAGTCTCATTTCAGAATTAGACTAGGTTCTTGATGAACCCACTCTTCTATTTATCATAACCACTTTTATTTGTTCAGTGTTGGGTCACATATTCATTAATTGTTTACTTTAGCATCTCTGTATATTCATAACTCTTATCAGGGAATGATTGTAAGTGCTTTCTTCAACATACTGATGCTAAGCCATATTTATGATTGGCTGAGATTGTGGTGACAAGCTATGCAGACATAGTACACAAGAATGTTTATTCTGACAGTGCCTGAATAGAAAATTTTTATATAATTTACCTCAAAAATATGTACACAGAAAATAAGTTCCACACCATTTTCTGATAACTCATTTGTACCTCAAAGCAAAGCAAAAACAAAAGTTTTTAGACTACAAAGAGGAAACGCAAAGATGTGCTAGGTTTTGCTAACTACAGGCAATCATTTGAGAAATTAAAAATAGAAGGACCTTTCTTTCTCACAGCAATTAAAGATACACACAGAAAGACTGTCTCACACCTGAAAAATCTAAATAAGGCAGCTGCTGTTAAATTTTACCCTTCATGCAACTGGCACATGCCTTTAATCTCAGCACACGGGAGGCTGAGGTAGGAGAATCACCATGGATTCGCGACCAGCCTGAGCTACATAGAAAGACTCTGTGTCAAACAAATAAATTTCAACCTTCGTTTATTTCAGAGAATAATATGAAAGATGAACCCATAGTACTAAAAACAGCAAACAAAGTCAGTTAACACACTCTTGAAAGCTCTTATAGGATCTCTACAGCAATCATTTTAATCAAAATTCAGTAGTATTCTTCCTATAGTTCTTTACTATGCAACACATTAGGTTTCAAAACTATGTTTGATTAGCAGGGTAATATTTACCTTCCTTGACAGAATCACTAACCTATGCTCTAGAACCAAATTAATTCTCCCTGTCAGAGACTTAACTAAACAAAAGTACACTTAATGTCTCTGTGATGGATCCACTTCAGTTTAGTTGGAGAAGGGTGTAAAGGATTGCTCCACAGTGCCCTTGAATAAATGAAACAGGCAGACATTTCTCATATCTTATAACTCCCTCGTCACCAATACCTAAATAGCATTGATGAGGAAGAATAGGATAAATGTGAAAGACCATAAAGGATATTTTGGAAGGCGGAACTGGGCAGCAATCCTTCCCAGTGCCACTGACCAACACCCAGTTGCTTGGCACTGACATAATGAGGAAAGCTGAGAGAGATCATAGTTTTGTGTGTTGAGGAAGAAGAAATTAAAACAGAGTTGAGAGAACACATGAACTTGTCTCTGAAAAGTTATCTCAGATCAATGTGAAATTTTACAACTTGTACTTGTAAAATGATTTATGCTATCTGCCTTTGAATATTTGATGCTTCTACTTTCTATACTTGTGCTCCCCTAGGAATTACCTGCAATATGGAAATACCATTGAGCTTGTGTTGTGATTGACTAACAATCAAATTTAAAGAAGATTATGATTAAAATTGTGTTGGAAAAATTAAATTATTGCCAAAGACATGTAAAACTATTTTAATGCAGAAGGTAAGCTTATATTAGAAGTACCTAAATTCTGTCAGTCAGAAGTGAGTTACTTAGCTCTGCATAACTGCAAGGGAGGCTAGAAAAGGCTGTCTTTTTGTGCTTAAACATGAGCACTTACATGGCATAAAATAATTTATTGTTTAGGTAAACAAGAATGTCTTGGACAAAGATGAATGAGACAATCTGCACAAAAGTAGTTTATGGTTAGTAATGCTCAGTGCACTAAGGATCAGCATAATGATCACCAAACAGTCTAATTCATAAGGTTTTAAAGCCCTCTTACTTTAGGTAAAATAAATGATATATAAATTCTATTTGAACATGCCTTTAGTTATTTCTAGTAACAACTAGTATAGCAAATAGTCATTGATTTTTCCACTTGTATTGTGTGAGGAACCAAAGGCTTTGTAAAAATTGGTATTGGTATAAGTGTTATCCTTTACCAATCAAATTAACACCTTCCTTTCTTGCAGAGCAATCTAGGCAGAGACTAAAAATATTTGCTATCTAAAGTGGTTTTTCTTGGTGAAGTATCTAGGAATCAATCTAATGAAGGGAGCAAGAGGCCTCTACACTTAAAACTACAGCACTCTGAAAAAAGAGATTGAAGAGGATATAAGAAAATGGAAAAATATTCCCTGCTCCTGGGTAGGAAGAATCAACATAGTGAAAATGGCCATACTACCAAAACTGCTACACAGATTCAATGCAATCCCAATTGAAATCCCAACAGTATGTTTCACAGAAATAGAAAAAAAAAATGCAAAGATCCATTTTGAACAATAAGAGACTTAGAATAGCAAAAGTAATACTAGGCACCAGAGACATGGCAGCGGGTATCACAGTTTCCAACTTGAAACTATACTACAAAGCCACTGTGATAAAACAAAATGGTACTGGCAAAGAAAACGACCCGAGGATCAGTGGAATGGATTGGGAGATACATAAACAACTCCACATGTACTCAGCTATCTCATCTTTGACACAAGAGCCAACCATCCTCAATGTAGGCAAGATAGTCTCTTTAATATGGTGGTGTTGGAAAAACTGGATTTCAAGCTGCCAAAGATTAAAACTAGACTCTTATCTTTCACCATGCACTAAACTAAAATCCAATAGGATTAAAGATCTAAATATTAAAAAAGAAACACTAGACTTGCTAGAAGATAAGTTAGGCAAAACTCTCGAAGACATTGGCATAGGAAAAGACTTTATGAACAAATCCTCAGTGGCACAGGAACTAGCACAAAAATATCAACAGATGGGATCTCATCCAAAAGCTTCTGCACTGCAAAAGAAACCATCAACAAAGCTGAGAGAAAACCTACAATGTGGGAAAATTTTTAATCAGCTGCTCCTCAGACAAGGAACTATTCTCTAGAATATATAAGGTTCTCAAAAATATCAGACCAACCCAAAATAAAGACCCAATTCAAAAATGGTCATCAGAAATGAATAGACATTTTTGACAAACAAGTAAAAGCAGAAAATAAATATATGAAAAAATGTTCAGCATCACTGGTCATTTGAGAAATGCAGACGAAAACAACACTGAGATTCCACTTCACTTCAGAAAGAATGGCTGCTAACAAGAAATCAACCAATAACAAATACTGGCCAGTTTGTGGGGAGAAAGGAACCCTTCTCCATTGTTGGTGGGAATGTAGACTGGTGCAGTCACTGTGGAAATCAATATGGAGATACCACAAACAACTAAAATTAAAGGTTCCAGTTGACCCAGCTATTCTTCTGCTGGGTATCTTTCCAAAAGAATTAAAAGAATCATACCACAGTGATATATGTGCACCCATGTTTATAGTGGCACAGTTTGTAATAGCAAAACCTTGGAAGCAGCCCATTTGCCCGTCAGTTGGAGACTGGATAATGAAGATGTGTTTTTTTTCTATAAAATGAAATACTACTCAGCCATAAAGAATGATACATGGAGAGTCATTTATGGGAAAATGGATGTATATTGAGACCATACTCTTAAGTGAAATAAGTAAGACACAAAAATGTAAATACCAAATTGTTTCTCTGGTGTGAAAAGTTAAAAGTGTAAATAAGAATCAAATTGTATAAGGGATAATGTGAAATAGGAAAAAATGGGCTGAAGATGAAGGGAAAGTGGGAAGGGTAAGGGAAAGGAAATAAAGGAAAATAAAAAATATGAAAAAATGAAATAATGGAAAGAAAATATTCATAAATAGGTGAGGGTGGAGGGGGTGAAGGGAGGGCAGGGGTATGGAGAAAAATGAGAACCAAGATCTGTCATGTAAAGGTACAAGATTCCAATCATGAATGTAAGTGTACTGTATAACTAAAAATTACCACCAGCAGACCTAAGAGACAAACTGCAATGTGGGAAAAAAAATAAACAATGAAAAAAATAAATTAAAAAATTAAAAATAAATAAATTTTTTCCAAACCTGTTCTGTTATCAAGTTTGAAATAAGCTTTGTTTTTCATTGACATAAAAACACACAGTCAAAATATAAAAAATCAGCCGCACAGCATTGCAAATTTGCTTTGTCTATCTGGTTAGTGATATATAAATCAAAATGAGTAAATCACTAAATGAGAAGTTATCAATCTCCAGGAAAAAAAAAACAGTAAAAACTAAATCCTATAAAAGGTTTTCTAGTAAGCTACTCATATGATTCTTTCTAAGCAATGTGAAAATAAGTTACCAGAGAAATGAACTGACCGTATTTACAGTTCTGCCAAAGAACTAATTGTGCTCAACTGTCTGTTTTATTGACAGGAAAATGGCAATGTGCAGGTTGAGTAAGGAATGCCTGAACAAAATTCATTAGGATAAATGTTTTAGAGATCACTCTTCCGTACAAAAATGAAGCCTCTAAGCAGGGATAAGAGTGTTGGTAATTTTGTGTTTCCCTGAAGCTTCCAGGAACATTTGTGCTTGTCAAACATATTCTGTACTCTTGGAAAGGAGGAAGAGACGTAATGATACATTTTATTTTCTAACTTAGGAATATAAATACTGGGTGACTCTACAGTATTTTAGTCTTTCTAAAGGATCCCCGGGTGATCAAATGGAAATCTCTTGCCAAGCAACCTAAGGAGATTTCCATATTCATAATAGTTTTCTTAAGTGAAGGGTATTTGTTCCCCTGGAACATATGTATTAAAAAAACAAAAAAGGCTTCAGATTTCAACTGTATAAAATGCTAGTAGTCTGAAATTTTCACTTCAGTTAACAGTTTTAAGAGAATTTCTTGTGCAACTGGAAATTACTTCTAAAATGTTAATTAGCAGTCGTTATAAAAGAAAAAATGTATAAACTTCTATACAGTTTCAACATTTGCTTTAAGGTACAAGCACATTTTAGAAGAGTAGGAACTGCTTCTTTACAAAAACTGTTATCCTACACTACTGTAATTCCAGGATAACATCTAGGGAAAGCAAAAGAAGCTTATTTATTCTAAAAGTTGAAGGAAAAAAAGCTAGTCTCTTAAATTACCTGCCAGATTAACCTTGATAAAAATAAAACCGTGCCTCCGTGTTTTTCCTTCTGATAAATGTAACCACATAAGCTCTGATACATTTCTTCAAGTGCTGATGGAATTTAGTTTCTTGCCTTGTCCGAGATATGTTTTTGAGGAACTGTGTGAGGAATACTCCACAAGTCTCTATCTTGCATTTCATCATCAATAATAGAATAAGTAAACAATACCAAAGTGAGGCTCACACTGTAATATTTGAAGCTCTAACACCAACATTATGAACATAATCCATTCTGGCCTTAGGAGGCTCCAGTTACTAATCACACTTCTCCTTCAGGGATATTACACAGCGGGATAATGATAGACAAGATTTACTAACATACTTTAGAGAAGAATGACACATCTCCTGCTACAAGTAGAGCTGTGTGTATGTTTCTTACTCAGCATATATTACCTAATTATCTCAACAAATTTGACCAATGCAATTTTTGACAAATGGCTCACATGTGAAAAACCACTTTTTGTTTTAGAGTTTATTTTTAATCACATTCTGTGTAATTTGCAATGAGAGGACTCTTTCGCTGATCAAACACTCAATTTTACCCATGTAAAAATCCAGGGGGAATAAAGAAAGCATTGTAATTCAAGTTTTTCAGGGAAGAAAGTAATATTCTATAATATTAAGTTTAGCTCATCTATATACATCCAGAATCATCTAGAATATGAAGTTTAGCTTATCTATATATTCCCTGCTAAACATATTTTTCAAAGAACAAGTGTCACATATGACAACTGTTTCATCCCAATACATACCACAATTATTACTTCTAAAAAAAGGACTAGTGAGGAGATAGCCAAAAATTTCTTAAAATCTTTATCCTACATCAGCTTTATATGGAAACAATAAAGGATTCTTGGAAGGAAAACTTTTATTAAAGTGCACCACCTGCATCAAGACAAGTCTGTGAATTTCCTATATCCTGACGGTGAACACATGGGTTTGTGAGTTTCAGAGGTTTTCTCTCATTATTTGTAGATTTGTCTCACTAATGGACTAGTCTACAAGAGAGGGGATGACACCTTTATTCAGCCTAAACAATCTTGAAACAAAAACTCATTGGCCAGACCACAAGTATGTCTTAAAAATGTTGAGCTAAAAACAAAACAAAACAAAGTTCAATGACATGTCTAAAACCTGGACTGCTGAGTACAAGTTTGCATATAATTTTTAATGACCCATAATGAACACCAATATGGCAGCTAGGATTCAGGAATTTAGGAGAACCTTACTTATGAATATTGGATTATTTAGTATTTTCTAGGGTCAATGTAATCAATGGAAAATGTATGTATAATTATATAAGGAAATTATTATGTAGGCTTAGAGGATCAAAGGTAGGAGAGTGAATAATGGCTGTCTGATCTCTGACCTCTGGAAAGCCACATGATTCCGTAACTGCCTAACCCAAGAAGATGAAAGCCACCGGACAAGAGGGATCAAGGATGCATCACTAGTCCTAGGTCATAGGCCTAGGAGCTCACTATAGAGTTGCTAGTGACAGTCATGTTTAGAAGCCTAAAGAAACTGGAGACTGATGTCCAAAGGTGGGGGCAAAGACTGGAGCAATTCCAAAACAGGAGCACTTCTTTCTTCTTTGCCTTCTTAGTCTATCCAGGATCTAAGACTATTGGTTGGTGTCACTCACATCCAAGGTGGGTCTTCTCTCAGGCTGATGGCCTACCGGTCACCAACCTTCCACAGAAACACAAAGAACTATATTGTGCTGCTCTGCTAGGTGTTTCTTAATCCATTAGAGCTGATAGACACATCATGATTAATGGAAACGACTGTGTTTAAATCAAGAAAATAAATAAGAAAAATCCAGTAACCTAATCCCATGTTTCCAAATGACTAAACATGTAGGAATATTGACTGAAAACACCATGTTTTCCTTTTGCTATTTTCTTTGTCTATGCTAAATGTTCATGTACTGGAGTCTTCATTCCTGATGTAATGATATAAAGGTGCTAGGGATTTTAAGAGAAGTAACCATGCCATGGAGATCCTACCCTTAGAAGGAATTAATGCCTATATTTCAGGAACAGGTTTTGTCTCACAGGACTGTATTTGTAACCTCAAGAGTGAGCTGGTATAAGAGTTAGGCTGGGGGCTGGGGATTTGGCTCAGTGGTGCCAGCAACTGCCTTGCAGGTACAAGGTCCCGAGTTCAATCTCCAATACAAAAAAAAAAAAAAAAAAAA
>NW_022900932.1:34514318-34592971 GCF_012274545.1 Fukomys damarensis
AAAAAAAAAAAAAAAAAAAAAAAAAAAAAGGAAGGCTGGATCCTCCTCAGTCTCTTGCTGCCCCTCTTACTTTGTGACCTGTCACTCTCAAACATATCTGGCCATGCGTTACTATGAGACATGAGACATTCACCAAAAGTTGCTGCTAACGCCATGCTTTTGTGTCTCTAAAGCATTAAGCCAATATAAACCTCATTCCTTCATAAGGTACACAGGTATTTTGTTATAGTAACATAAATTAAACTATGAGTGTATGCTATTACAAAATTATATGCTTAATAACAAAGTTGATATATAAATATGTTTATATCTCATAGTCCTTAATATAACTTTATTAATTCTTTAGAGTCTCAGTTAATACTCATTTGCTTGGCAAAGAATAATGATGTAATTATGCATTGCAATGTAATTATGCATTGAAAGAAATTTTTCTTTCATCATTAGCCATTTTTATAGTTATTATATACCATTTATAAGTCAGGAAAATTATTAGTAAAGCTTGTAATGCTTTATATGTGTGATTGTATTTTTATGTATTTGTACAAGTCTCCGTGTTTGTGTATGAATACTTTATAATCTAGCTATTCCGAAGAGTGCTACTTTCTTCACATCAAGATCTACAAGGGATATTATGAAATATTATAGTTCATTTCTAAACTGTAGTAATTGGATGTGAGCCCAATGTTGTTAACATATAAAAAAGTTCAGTATTTTTTACCAATGGAATTACATTACAACCTCACTTCATGAATGCTTCTGTTTGTGAACAATTCAGTTAGAAAATAGAAGCATTTGACAAAACTTTGCTTTGTTTGGTGAACTGTACATATAGTAATGACAAAACCATCTTCCCCAGAGTCATGGTTAGAATAAATTTCATGAACCGAGGTACTGCTATGTTGTGATGATAACACAAGAAAATGACCTACTATATCCAAAGTTTCTGGAACAGAATATATCAATTTATTATTACTAAAGAAAGGGAGAAAAGTATCACAGTAGCACTACAGCTAATGATGAGAAATAAAGTAAGTACAGCATCAACTTTATCCTCAGTCATCAGAGATAGAAGAAGAACTCATAAAACAGCTGATTATTATTATTGTTGGTGTTTTTATCCTATATAGTTATTGTAAACAGAACTAGTGAATACCAAAATATTATTCTTAAAGGAAATACATAATTGGATTCTTGTAAGGCTTTAATCACAATACTTTTGTCAATCTATCAATCTATAACCTTGCTTTATATTTGTTTGTTTAAACATTTTTATTAATATTGGACTCATAACCAATAGCATTATGACAAATACCTACACAAAGATGTATTTTCCATAAGACACATAATAGCTTTCTTGAACATGGTAATAGCAAGCAACGTATCTATAGAATCTGTATGGGGTCACTTTAAATAACAACAAGACTCATCAACCAAACTCATCAGAATGTAAAAGGAGTTGTACCAAATAAACCATGAGGAAAATATTTGATTTCAATGAGAAACAAAGAAAGCAGACCTTGTTCATTCCCAACTGGGAAGTCATTCCACTCCTTGTACATCCATGAACAATTGAAAAAGTGTCATGTGTATTGATTTTTGGAATTACACGTACACTTAGCAAGTAGAAAAAATTTCAAATATAAAATTCACAAATGAAAAGGATGAGATCTATTTTCAAACAATGCAAATTCTCTTGTTGGTAATTAAATCTAGAGTCTGCTTCCTTATATTTTGTTTAAAGTAAGATTGCTCAGTGAAAGTGCTCTTGGGAATATCTTATGAAAAGACACATCTGTATTGATATGAAAACATCTATATTTCTTGAGAAAGCAATGATGTCATAAGTTTCAGAAATTCAGGCTTAAATTAGAGTTTGACATAATCAAGCTCCAGATAACAAATAGTTATCTGATAACAAATAGATAACAAATAGTGTGTTAATTTTTAAAATGCAGAAAATGCTTCTCTGAAACTGGAGACTCTATAAGCTTTGTGATTACAGTGGATCTACCCACTTGCTACATTATACTACATGAAGGACTTATTAAACCTGCAAAGGCCCCAAGGGACTGAACTTATTTTGGTTTATTACTAATTTATCTGCAATAATACTTGTCAATTAAATCTATTTTGCAGGTTACTTGAATATGTGGTTTTTTTCCAAATTTTATATTTAAAAATATGAAATGATGTTTCTGCATATCAGATTGGCCTCACAATAGCTGTACTTGAAATATATGCTATGGAAAATAAAAAGAAGAAAGTTAAGGTCATTATCTTCTCTTTATAACTTTCAGTGAACATTTCTTCGACTATACATATAATACCATAAGGGATTTCAACACAGTTACCCACAGTAAACTGCACTGATGATCACTCAAAAGTATAGCTGAACTCACAACTTGAAAATTAGTCTAATGATTCCCCACCTGCCCGGTTGTTACTGGAAGTAAATGGGTCTTAACAATCACCTAGAAAAATTCTGTCAGAGGAACTACACACTGTTGTGTGACCTATATTACTTCCTCCAGGAGAATGAGCCAACTGTGGTTTGAAATTCAATCTGACAATACATTTATTGCATGAATTCTGTTTATCATTCAGTAGATTCAAAAACTCTTTTTTTTTTTTTTTAGTTTATTGGTACATTTTAGGTATACAGTACACTTATATTCATGATTGGGATCTTGTACCTTTACATGACAGGTCTTGGTTCTCATTTTTTCCCCTTGTCCCTGCCCTCCCTTCACCCCCTTCTCCTGGAAATCAATATGGAGATACCTCAAAGAGCTGGGACTAGAGGTTCCATTTGACCCAGCCATCCTTCTGCTGGGTATTTTTCCGAGAATCATATCACAGTGATATATGCACACCTATGTTTATAGCAGCACAGTTTGTAATAGCTAAAACTTGGAAACAGCCTATTTGCCCATCAGTTGGAGACTGGATAAAGTAGATGTGGTTTTTCCAAAACACTTTTAAATCTGAATAAACCAAATGTCTTACAAAGCTCATCTTCTAATTATGGAGATAAGAGACACATGAAATCAGAAAGCTTGGAAACCTATATAATTACCATGAAAGAAAAACATATAAACTGTTGTATAGATTCAGAGAAGAGAGAGACATATTTCTTCTTGTCTTTGGTTTTTTTTTTTGTTTTTTTTTGTACACCAGAGATTGAACTTGGGCCTTTGCACTTGTGAGGAAGACAGCAGAACAACTGAACTAAATCCCCAGCTAGACATACTTATATAGCTACTGGAATATAGTAAATGCTATTTATATGTATTTAGACTTTACCATTTTTATTTTTGGACATTTGTATTCTCCTGAAGCTTCCAACTTTAATAATGATGGTAATAAAAATGTTTATGTCCCAACTTGAAAAGGCAGTATTTGCAGAGATTCTGTTTCTTAATCCATTTTGTAGTTGTTTAAAAACACAATACCACACACTGAGTAATTTATAAAGCAAACATCAAGCAGACAGGGCATCACATAGCAAAAGAAAGGGAGCACAGGAGAGACCTGATGAAACAGGCTTTCATACTGGAACCAGTGAATGAACAACCCTTGAATGATATGAGTTTGTTCATACATTTGTGAAAACAAGGCCTGAATCACCTTTTAGAGGTCCTACATAGTTTTCATTTTCATATCTCGTGTGGGCTAAATTTCAACATGAGTTTTGAAAAGGAAAAATCAGTGTACCACAAATACTAAGGCAGCTATTCACACAAGTAGGATTTTGGGCCCAGCTATGTGAGAGAGAGAGAGAGAGAAGTGAGGGAGAATAAATGTAGCACTCACTAAAGTAATTCTTTGAAAATAAAAGCCCCTCAGCTTCTTCCTGGTCCCCAGTCATTTTTGTTTCATACACTGCTGCTGCTCTTGTTCAGGAGGTTAGAAGTACTTTTAGACTTTAAAATGTGTTGTTTTTGAGAACATTGAAATATTACCATGCTCAAAGTTCTACCTCCTGTGCAGGACCTGAACCAAGAACAGAAATACAGTTGGTGAAATTCCTCCTCATTTTAGAGTAGAAAAACATATCTTCTCTAGTTTCTCCCAGACTCATGATGCTAAATGCTTTTAAATGTCACTGTTAACAGCAGAAATGTTGAAGCGCAGAGGTAGCACATAATTAAAAGCTTCCTGTTCTGCAGTTTTTTCACTATATTGTTATTTCTCAATTGTTATTTTACTTTAGATTAATCTTACCTGATAATAAGTTTTTATCACTTTTCTTAAAAAGTCTGTAACTAAGGGGAAAGGTGGGGAAAGGAGGCATGGAGGATAATTCAATTATGTGCAAAAGGAAGCCCACTAATCTGTATAACTGATACGCATTAATTAAAAATATTAAAAAATCTAAGACCTATTTGAACACATATTTCATCTTAATAAGTTATTTGAGAATTTTAAAACAACTGCTGACTTGTAAGTAAATCAAAATATGTTGAAGTTCCATGAATATTTTACCATGACCTGTCAAAGGTGACATAATCATTGCTAGAGAAGGTGATTGTAGAATTAAAGATAGATACAGTGGTACACAGGATATGAGTACAAACAAAAATTTTTAATAATCGAAGTTTTTCCCATAATGAAAAAGCTGCCTAGATTATACTTAACATTTACTATACACCAGATTTGAGAAAATGTTTTATTGTCATCTTAGGTAGACTAAAAATACACAGAATCATTAAGAAATTACTCAAATGTACCATGATTTAGTGGCTGGTGCGATATGGGGCATTTGAGCTTTGGTTGACTCCAAGGCTACTGGACAAATATGTGGCTTTGCCTCTGAGACCTTAGATTTGACATATTAGACATAGCAAAGTCATTGAAATTTCTGACACAGCAAACACCAATAAGAAAATGACTTCTAGAAAGAGAATGTGCAAAGGATTGAGAGAGAATATCTCAGGGTCATACTGGGTATTGCCAAGTTTGTGCAATGATTTAAAATGTGTGGGACTACTGACTACTAATACTATATAATCTTAAGAAAATTTGATAGAATTTCTAAATTCACAACTACTTCACAATAGATAGCCTACTGTGATTCTTACTTTAAAGATAAAGGAATTAAAGCTTTTGAAAGACTCCAAGGGCCACGCAGCAACAAAACTGTTTCAAAGCCATGTCATGACCTTTGTAAATACCAAACTCTACTGATTGTATTATTTTACACCATAAACTCTTCTGAGCTATGCAGCATTCTTCAGAAGTACACTGAGATTTAAGTGGTTCAGGGACAATTCAGTGTCATACAATTGGAACTCAGATACAGATTTTGAAATGATGAGTAATGAAGTTATATAAAACACACAATTGAAATTACTTTCCAAGTAAACAGCTGAGCCAAGAAAGGTATCTAACATTCCATGTATGAAAGATTGGTGTGACTTAGAGGGCCAAAAATTCCTTTCGGGTGTTTTTAATAAAGAAAAGGTTATTTATTTCTCTCTTAGTCCCTTTTATATTTTATATTTATCACCTAGAAGTTCCCAGTTATTGCTTGAGTTTATTGGTGGTAAGATTTCTGAAATAAGAGAATATTTTATTTATTTTGCTTCAGAAAAGAAGGAAAAACCTGATACACAACCTATACTGGTTTCATATGGTGATTTTCTGTGGATTATGAGGTTTCTTTCAGAGAAACTGCATTGTCAATAACAGTACTAGCTTGATCTGGATCACACGTACATATTTTTATGTTTCACACATTTAAAATAGAGTAACTTTTACTTACTGTATCAAGACTAAGGATCAGTTTTAATATAGAAAAATGAGTAGAGGGAGCTAAACTTAGATAAAGACAAATCAATATTAGAAAAATGACAAAAGCCAGCATTTCTGCTTTTTGGACATCAGTGGAACTTTTCTTTGTGTTTGTCAGCTTGGGTTTTTGTTCCTCTCATTTTCTGGACTTGGAAGTTAGTGGGCAGTATGTGCAACACACCTTGCTGTAGGTGACATATTGACATCGTCCTCACACAAATAATAGCTGGCTGTGACCCTTGCCTACCAACAGCAGCAAGCACAATTTAAGTCTAACCAAAACACTTAACTTTGTGTTTTCTTGATTTGTATTTTCCCCAGAACAGGAAGATATTATTGTTGTTATGCTTTTTAAAAATTAATTTCATTGGTACTTTTAGGCTACACAATATAATGACATTCATCATTGGAAATTTTCACCTTTAAAGAATCCATCTTGGTTCTTCTTTTTTCCCCCTTCCCCTGCCCTTCCTTCACCCCCTCCACCCCTCCCTATCCACAAAGACTTTGTTTCCAATTTTTCTTTTTCTCATATTAATTCTATTCCCTTCTTTCTTTTCCCCATCCCTCCCACTTCCCCTTTCACTTTGCCCCTTTTCTTCCTATTTCACTTTCCTATTATATGTTTTAGTCCTTACTTACACTTTCAGTTTCTCACACTAGAGGAACTATTGTGTATTTACACATATGAGTCCTATTTATTTCACTTAAGAATATCACCTCAATGTGCATCCATTTAGCAATGAATCTCTCTAGTTTCTCATTCTTCATTACTGAGTAGTATTCCATTTTATAAAAATGCATAAGAAAACACATTTTGTTTATCCAGTCTCAAATTGATGGGCAATTAGGCTGCTTTCAAGTTTTAGCTATCATAAATTGTGCTGCTGTGAATAT
The DNA here is from genome assembly GCF_012274545.1 of Fukomys damarensis. NCBI lineage: Eukaryota > Metazoa > Chordata > Mammalia > Rodentia > Bathyergidae > Fukomys > Fukomys damarensis. Next base: position 34,521,009 of record NW_022900932.1, read on the forward strand.
GAGTGCACATCTATCACTGTGGTTAGATTCTTTTAATTCTTTTGGGAAGATAGCAGGGGAATCGCTAGGTCAAAGGGGACTTCCAATCCTAGCTCTTTGAGGTATGTCCATAATGATTTCCACAGGGGTTGCACCAGTCTAAACTCCCACCAGCAGTGGAACAGGGTTCTTCTCTCCCTGCAGCCCCACCAGCATTTGTTATTGGTTGATTTCAGGACAGCAGCCGTTCTTCCTGGGGAGAGGTGGAATCTCAGTGTTGTTTTCATTTCCATTTCTTGAATGAACAGAGATGTTGAACATTTTTTCATATGTTTATTTGCTATTTCTACTTCTTTGAGAAATATCTGTTCATTTCAGTTGCCCATTTTTGGCTTAGGTCTCTAAATTTGGGAGGCCTAATTCTAAGCTTTTTAAATAGTCTAGATAGCAGGCCTTCATCTGAGTAACAGTTCATAATATTTTTTCTCATATTGCAGGTTGTCTCTTTAAACTCTTGGTCATTTCTCTTTCTGTGCAGGTGCTTTTTAATAAGAAGAGATCACACTTGTTTATTGTTTGTGCTAGTTCATGGGCAACTGAGTTTTTGTTCATAAAATCTGTTCCTACACCAATGTCTTCAAAAGTTCTACCTAACCTCTCTTCCAGCTTGTTTAGTGTTTCTGTTTTAATATTTGGGTATTTAATCCATTTTGATTTTAGTTTCATGCATGGTGAGAAATATAGCTCTAGTTTTAATCTTTGGCAAGGTGAAACCCAGTTTGTCCAGCACCATTTGTTAAAGAAACTTCTTTCCCCAGTGAGTTTGTGTGGCTGTTTTGTTGAAGAGGAGGTGGCTGGATATGTGTGGACTTATTTCTGCATCTTGTAATCTCTTCCACTGGTCCTCAGGTCTGTTTCTTTGCCAGCACCATGCTGTTTTTATCACAGTGGCTTTATAGTATAGTTTCAAGTTGGATTGTAATACCCCTAACTTGTCTTTATTGCCTAGAATTTCTTTCATTATTCTAAGTCTCTTCTGGTTCCAAATGAATGTTTGGATTGTTTTCTCAAGGTCTGTGAAGTGTGCTGCTGGTATTTCAATTGGGATTGCATTTAATCTATATAGCAGCTTTGGAGCTATGGCCATTTTCACTATGGTGATTCTTCCTACCCAGGAGCAAGGGATGTCTTCCCCTTTTCTGATATTCTCTTCAATCTCGTTTTTCAGTGTTCGATAGTTTTCAGAGAAGAGGATTTTTATTTCTTTTGTTAGGTTGATTCCTAAGTATTTCAGTCTTTTGGATGTGAAAGGAAGTGATTGCCCCATTTCTCTCTCAGTGAGTCTGTTTTTGTGTGTACAGGAAAGCTACTGATTCTTGAGTGTTTACCTTGTATCCAGCTACTTGACTGAATCTGTCAATTAATTGTAGAAGACTTTTGGGGGAGTTCTTGGGGTCTTCTATATGGAGTATTGGCATCTGCAAATAATGTCACTTTGATTTCTTCATTTTCTATCTTATTCCTTTTATTTCTTTCTCTTTTCTAATTGCTGTGTCTGATATTTCAAAGCTATATTGAACAGGAGTGGTGATAGTGGACATCCTTGTCTTGTTCCTGATTTTAGTGCAAAGGATATCAGTTTTTAACCATTTAGTATGGTATTGGCTGTTGGCTTTTCAGAGATTTCTTTTATCAGATTGAGGTAGAAACTGTCTATTCCAATTTTTTGAAGGTTTTTATCATGAATGCTTGTTGGATTTTATTGAATGCTTTTTCTGTATTTATTAAAATGATCATATGTTTTCTGATCTTCGCTATATCAATATAGTTCATTACATTTTTTTTATTTGTGTATGTTGAACCATTGCTGCATCCTTGGGAGGAATCTTATTTGGTCAAGGTGCATGATCTTCTTGATGATCTTCTGCATTCTTCTGCATTCTGTCTGCTAGTATCTTATTAAGGATTTTCTTATCTGTGCTTATTAGTGAGATTGGCCTATAGTTTTCTTTTTTCATAGGGTCTTTCTCTGCTTTGCGGTTCAAGGTGATGCATGCTTCCAGTAATGAATTTGGGAATATTGCTTCTCTTTTGATTTCATTGAAGAATTTAAATAGTAAAGGTAGCAGTTCCTCATTAAGTATCTTGTAGAATTCAGCAGTGAAGCAATCAGGATTTGGGCTTTTCTTAGTTGTAAATTTTTAATTACATTTTCAATTTCATTGATTGATATTGGATCATTTAGAATTTTTAGGTCATCTTTGTTCAACTTTGATAATGCAAAATATCTAGGAATTTATCCATTTCTTTTGTATTTTCCATCTTATTTACATATAGGTTCTCAAAATAGATATTGATGATCCTCTGGATTTCTGTTGGGTCCTTTGTACTTTCACCCTTTTCATTCCTAAATGTATTGATATAGGCCTTTAGTTTCCTTTTTTTGATAAGCATAGCAAAGTGTTTGAAATTTTTTTTATTCTTCTGAAAAACCAACTTAGCTTCATTGATCTTTTTTTTTTTTTTTTGTATCATTCTCTTAGTTTCCATTGCATTGATTTTTTCCCTGATCTTTATAATTTCCTCTCTTGTATGAGCTTTGGGTTTCTCCTGCTCTTCTTCTTCTAGAATCTAGAGGTTTAGCATTAGGCTGTTTGATTTCCCTCACTCTGTTTTCCTAATATGAGTATTCACTGCTATGAATTTCCCTCATAAGACTTCTTTCATTGTGTCCCATAGATTCTGATGTGTTGCATTTCCATTGTCATTTAATTATAGGAAATGTCTGATTTCTTCTTTAATTTCCACCGTGACCTATTGGTTATTCAGAAGTGCATTGTTCAATTTCTGTGTGTTTATGAAATTCTTGCAGTTTATTTTGGTATTGATCTCCAAATTCATTGCACAATGGTTGATAATATACAGCGGATCATTTCAATTCCTTTGCATTTTCTTAAGTATGTGGTCTATTTTGGAGAATGATCTATGTACAGCTGAAAAGAACGTGTATTCTGATTTTGTGGGTGGAATACTCTGTAAACATCTGTTAAGTTCATTTGTTCAAGACTTTGAGTTCTAGAATTTCATTGCTTTTGTTTGTTTGGTTGATTGATTTATCTATTTGTGACAGTGGGTTGTTGAGATCCTGCACTGCTATTGTATTAGTGCTATATGATTTTTTCATGTCCAGCAATATTTGTTTTATATAGTTGGGCACAGTAATGTTTGGTAACTGGTAAGAGGAAAAAGATAGAAAATTTATCAGAAAAAGAAAATAGAAGCTAGGGCTCAATTTGACTTGATTCTGGTCGAAAGCAGGAAGATATACAGAGAGAGAGAGAGAGAGAGAGAGAGAGAGAGAGATTATCATTTCTTCCTCTTGGATTGTTCCCTTCTTTATCTCTCTTAATCAGTGTTGTTTTGAAATCCACGTGATCTGCAAAGAGGAAGCTACTCCTGACTTTTTGGGGATTTTGTTGCATGGTGTATTGTTTTCCACCCTTTAACTTTCAGTCTATGAGGTTTTTTTTAAATTAAGTGTGTTTCTTTTATGCAGCATAGTGTTCAATTTTGCTCTTGACCCATTCTGCCAGTCTATTTATTTTCATTGGTGAATTGAGGCCATTAACATTGATGGTTATAACTGATATGTATTGACTTATCCTTGTCATTACTTTTTCTTTTTGTTTGATTTTTCCCCCTTAGCATTTAATTTCTTGTAATGCCTGATGGATTCATTCTGCTGGGTTTCTTGGGGTTGTGATCCTTGTTTTCTTTCCTAGCATATTGCTTAATTTTTTTTGGAGTGCTGGTTTGGTATTCATGAAGTTCTTAAGGTGCTCTTCATCATAAAAGTATCTTATTTCTCCATCAATCTTGAAAGATAGTTTTGCAGAGAACATTAGTCTCATTTGGAGGCTGTTTTCCCTATGGCTTCATCATATATGTAACTCCATACTCTTCTTGTCTTGTGGGTTTGTGTTATGAAGTCTGCTCTGATTCTAATGTGCTTCTTTTTTTTTTTGTATGTGATTTGTTTCTTGTCTCTAACTGCTCATAGAATTTTTGTTCTTCTGTTGAGTTTCTTGAATTTTAACTATTATATGCCTATTATATGCCTAGGTGTAGATTTTTTTGTCACAGCTAGTTGGTATCCTATATGCCTCACTTATCTGTATGTCAATTTCTTTTCCCATATTTGCAAAGTTTTCTGCTATTATTTCTGTGAACAATTTTTTATGTCATCTGAACTCTCTCCTGTTTCTTCATTGATTCTGATCAGTCTTATATTAGTCTTTGCATCATCTAGCAGCTGCTGGATTGATTTCTCATTGTCCCTTACTATTTTTCAGAAATTTTTCTTTTCCTTGTCACTAATTGCAATACTATCTTCTATATCTGAAATTCTATCCCCACATTGCTTCTTTCTGCTGCGTAAACCTTCAACGGCATTTTTATTCTCCTACAATTCTGTTTGCATCTGTTTCATGGATTCCATTTGTTTCATTTGTGGAGATTCCATTGTGTTTCTCAGCTCCTCTATTTTTCAGTCTTGGTCTGCTCTAGATTTATTACTCATGTCTTGTACTATGGGCACAATCTCTATTTTTGTCTGAGAAATTATTTCTGATTTTACTTTTTCCAGGTCCTCTTTCATTGCTGATTCAGAGAGTCCAGGTGTTTGAGTGTCAAATTGTTCCTGCTGTGCCTTTGTTTAGGTGGTTTTTTGCTCATCAAGTGGTCTTCAATTTTCAGCAAGTCACTGAGCAGCCTTTTCTCTTCTGTTCACCAGTACACCAATTCCTGGGTTCAGAATGGTAGCCTTCGAGATCACTGACCTGGCCTATTGTGTGGGCAGGCTTCTGGCTGGGGCTTGTGCACACTTGGTATGATATCTAGGTGTGCCTTTTACTTGGACTCCTGTGTAACTATTGTCTGGGAGAGCCTTTGACTGGGAACTGTTTAACCCAATTCCTGGTGTCTGCGTAGGCTTCTGGCTAGGGTCTCCACTCATCTACGGTGTCAGGGTGAGTGTATGGCTCTTGCCTGTATGTCTGTGTAATTCTTTTCCAGGTGGGCCCTTGGTAGTGGCTGATGGTATGGCAGGCCTGTGGCTGCAGCTTGTGTGCCTGTGCAGCATTTTCTGGGTGGGCCTTTGGCTTGGGTAGGTCCACCCACACCTCTGGGATTGGGACATAGCCCTGGCTGGGATCTGCCTGCAGCTGCACCAGTCTTGTCCACAAAGCTGCTTCCCAGGCTGTTGTTACTCTTAAAATTCACACTTCAAATAGTGAATTGCAATGCTATGTGGATTTTACTTCAAACATTTTCATATTGGTGAGTATTATATAATGGCTATAAAATATCTCTATATAAGACTTTCAAGTATGCTTTCCTAAATTATCAGTACTTCTAAAGTTTTGCTGGGCATGAAAAATATCTGTAAATTTATCCCTTGTTCCTCTCATGTTTCCCTGAACTTGGACTTGGCAAGTATGCATATTCTGATTTAGGGGTTGATTGGAGCACAAGTAACTACCAGAATCAATATTGTGAGTTCTAGAATAAATATAAACAAATATAAAAATTCCTTCTGGAAAACTAGTGAATGAGGATGTATTTATAAGGTCACTTATTTATAATTGTGGACTGCACAGAACATGCATTTCATCCATTGATGTAGTATTTATGAATGAGTACTAATTTAGACAGGCATACGAAGTTCTGGTGTACTGTTACACAGTATGGTGATTATAGATAATATTATGCAAAACAAAATATGTCCATGTGTATTGTATTAGTAAAAATAGCATAACAAATTCCACATTCTGTAACCCTAGCATTCAGGAAGCTGAGGATGGAGGATCACTGCTGAGTTTGAAGCCAGCCTGACCTATACACTGAATTCAAGGTCAGCACATCAGAATCACATAGACCATGTCTTTTTTTAAAAGCATCTTGTTAAATACTCATTGTATAAGGATAATGGCAAAGTAATGTCTTTCAAGTCATGACAATTATGAAGATAAAACTTTATCTAAAATAATAAGTAAATATCTAATAAAATTTATCAGTGAAACCATCTGGTCTTGAAGTTTTCCTTACAGGAATATTCTTTCAACAGATTCAGTTACATTAATAGACATGAGATTCTTCCAAGTTTCTATTTTATCTTGCTTTTCTTTTATGTTTTTAAAAAATATTTTGTCCATGCATTTAAATCTGAATGTATTAGCATAAAGTGGTTTCACAAACTCTTATCATCTTTCTCTGTGATCTGTAGTAATGTCTCATTTTATTCCAGATAAAAATGAGTGTTATATTCTATTTCTTCTTTTCAATTGTTTATATAACTTTGACTTTTAATAGCAAAAATCAGCTTTAATATTCTTTGTTATTTTTCTCTTCCATAGTTTATCTCTCAGCTACCTTTATTCCCTTCTTTTACTAAGATTTTTTTATCTGATTCTTTTGAAAATTTCATTATGAAAATTTTGATATTTACTTTTATTTTCTAATACTTTGAATTTAAATGTTTTCATTTTGTATGAGTCATAAACATTTTATTATTTGTTTTTATTATTTAGTTGAAAATTATTTCAAATCAGGACTATGTGTCATGGCACACACTTATAATCCTAGTACTCTGGAGGCTGAAGTATCATGGCACACACTTATAATCCTAGTACTCTGGAGGCTGAAGTAAGAGGATCATCAATGCTTTGAAGCCAGCCTGAGCTACACAGTGAATTCAAGACCAACTAAACTACATAAGAGATCCTGTCTCAAAACCAAATAATAATAACTTCAAAACAAAGGTTATATAGATGTCTTATTGAATTTTCAATTATCTGATTAAAGTAGTTTTAAGAAACTTTTACAATCTTATCTGCATATCCCATACAAATATTACCTTTCATAATTCTTATTAGCATAGTTATTGCTATATATATTTTTGCTTCAATATAAAATCTTTCAATAATTTCAATATTTTTCTCTTTACAAAACTCCTTCCACACTAAGTAAAAGAAAACCCATGAGTTAATATATTTTATACACTTTATCACATGTAGAATAAACATCACCTATTTTACTTATTTAAACAATAGTCATCTGTCAAGGTCTATTGCCATTATTGCCTCTATATAAAACTCTTTTTAAAATATGGCTAACAATTTTTACTGAACTATCAGCCTGTTTGAATTGTATGGTAATCCTGACATAATGTTATTATTAGACCAACCACAAAAAGCTATCATGTTTGGAAAGGCAATATCCATAGACTTAAAATTAAGAGAATGTGGTCAAAGATCAGTTGTAACTGATTCCGGAACTACCAATTCTATGATTTTGGCAGCTGCTTCATTTGCCTGTATATCGTGTTATTTGGTACTTATTTGTGTTTTGAGGCATTGTTATGTTTTTTTGTTGTTGTTTATTTCTGATGCTAATACTAAAATGTGTAATACTGTGGAATGCAAAATTTGGAAATGCTAAATTGTCTTATTAGAGAAAATAAACTAGATTGAGTAAAAAAAATTCCCTAACACATAAGCTTAATTCCATTATAAAGATTGGTTATTAAAAAATCTTGTAAAGATGTTAGGTCAATGTCTAGAAGAGATTTAATAGTCAATAAAAATGAACTCTCATTTTAATGAGGGTTTGCTTTCCTTATATCAGCTTTACATGCTCTACCCCCATTATTATCTCCACTCTCTGTGTGCACATTCTCTGATTTTAATTTGGTAATATATTTTCAGGGCAGTTTCCAGAGCCTTGTGCATCCCAATTTAAACTCCTTACCAAGACTAAATGGTTGCCTTCAATACAAATTTCATCCCTGCTTCTGAAATACCCCACTGCATAAATTCTTTCAGGGCATCCAGCTAGAAAATAACATAGATAACATAAATTTCTTCTATTACTTAAAATGTGCTTCATTTTTTTATTCTTTTCCTCAAAAATTGTATTACTATTTTCAGATTTGTGATCTTCTATGACATTTCACAAGACTTTTCTTGAATTTGCTAAAAGAGATGTGCTTGTCTGGAGTGGCATTTATTCCACATTCTGTCTTAACAAAACCAGCCCATATTCCAACATTGAGTGAAGGCATCATCTTTCAATTACTTTAATGAAGCTGGTCACTCAGCTACAGTTACATGCCATGTAAATTACTAATTGACAATAGAGAAACTATAACTTTACTATTTAGCTTTTTATCTACCCTTTTAGCTGATCATGAACCTGGAAATAAGAACTGTCCAGTTCAACTATGTGTCCCTGATACTTAGTGTAACTAATATGATGGTTTTAAGAGAAATCTCAGTAAACCTTTTAACTGATTAAGTAGGTAAATGCCAATAAAAATGTAGCAATAATTGTTTTGCACACAATGATTTTAGATGATTTGTCTTCATTCAGAAGTGAAACATGTTTGATGATGTCCTCACTTACAGACATAGGTTGTTGGGAGTCCCTCAATCTGCATTATCATCCTTTACAGTACAAAAGGAGAATACCAATATATATGTGGAACACTATTTTGCAAACATCCTCTTTTCACATACCATTATAATGCTGCAAATGTACTGTGTATTGGAAAGAAGAGAAATAAAATAGTATAGATTAGAACTATTCAATACAAGAAAAAAACCTAGCACTTTAGATTGTGGAATCTTTAAGAGTACATGATATACTTTTTAAAGAAATGTCTGTTCATTTCAGATACCCATTTCTGTATTGGGTCTTTAAATTTGGGAAGTCTTATTTTTGAAAGTTCTTTACATATTCTAGATAGTAGACCTTTGCCTGAGGAACAGCTCGTAAAAAATTATTCCCATGTGGTGGGTTGTCTCTTCATTCTGTTAGTACTTTTTCTTGCTGTGTAGAGATTTTTTAATAAGATGAGATCCCACTTGTTGATTCTTTGTGCTAGTTCATGTGCAATTGAGGCTTTGTACATGAAATATTTTCCTACACCAATGACTTCAAGAGTTCTACCTAACCTCTCTTCAAGCTGGTTTAGTGTTTCTGTTTTAATATTTAGAAACAGCAAATAAAGATATGAAAAAATGTCCCACATCACTGATCATTGGAGAAGTGCAAGTGAAAACAACACTGAGATTCCACTTCACTCCAGAAAGAGTGGGTATCAAGAAATTAGCCAATAAGAAATGCAGGTGGATTTACGGGTGGGAATGTAGACTGGTGCAACTACTGTGGAAATCGGTATGAAGATCCCTCAAAAATCTAGGGTTAGAGGTCCCAGGTGACCCTGCTTTTGCCCTACTGGGTATCTTCCAAAAACAATTAAAAGAATCATACCACAGTGATAAATGTGCACCCATGTTGATAGTGATCCTGTTTGTAAAGCTAAAACATGGAAAAAGCCCAATTGCCAAACAACTGGTGACTGAATAAAGACATGTTTGTTAAAAATATAAAATAAAGTAGGGCCGGAGATTTAGCTCAGAGGTTTTATGGCCTGCCTTGCAAGAACAAAGACCCAAGTTCAATCCCAGGTACCAATAAACAAACAAACAAACAAATAAAATAAAGTACTACTCAGCCATGAAGAATGAGAAACTAGAGACATTTATAGCTAAAAAGATGCACATTGAGGCCATACTCAAGTAAAATAACACACCCATGGGTAAATATTGTATTGTCACTCTGGTGTGACACACTAAAAGTGTAAATGAGTAGCAAAATGTAGAGTAGAAAATGTGAAATAGGAAGTTAAGGCCCAAAGTACAAGGGAAAAAGAGAGAGGAAGGGGAAGGGGAAGGAATAAATATGAGAAAAGGAAAAACATACACAAATCAATTAATTGAAGACATCAAATAAATAGAGGCAAGATCAAAAATCACATTATATCAATAGGTGCAGAAAAGCCTGTCAACAAATTCCAACACCCTTTCATGACAGGAACCCTGAAAAAGTATGTATAGAAAGACCATACCTGAATTTGATAAAAGATATTTATGACAAACTGACAGACAACATAGTATTAAAAGAGGAAAAACTGAAAGCATTCACTCTCTAAAATCTAGAAGAAGACAAGAATTCCACTATTCCTACTTCTATTTAACATAGTATTCAAAACATTAGCCAGAGGGTTCAGGCAAGACAATGAAATGAAAAGGATACATAGAGGGAAAAGTGAACTCAAGTTGACATTATTAGCATATAACATGATATTCTACCTAAAAGACTCAAAGACACCGAAAAGCTCTTAGAATTAATAAGTAACTTCAACAAGTTAGCAGGATACAAAATAAATATATAAAAATAAGTAGCTTTTAAGTATATCAATAGTGATTTCAATGAGAAGGAAATTATGAAAACAATACTATTCATGGTAATATCAAGAACAATGAAATACCTAGGTGTTAATTTAATCAAGAAAGTGAAAGACCTTTGCAAAGAAAACTGGTATTCTGTAAAAGGAGATTGAAGAAGATATCAGAAAGTGGGAAGATGTTCTCTGCTTCTGGATAGGCAGAATAAATATTATCCAAATGACCATACTCCCCAAACTGTTAAACAGGTTTAACACAGTTCCAATCAAATGAAGAATGTCCCACTTCACAGATCTAGAGAAAACCATCCTCAAAGCTTAATACGGAACCAGAAGACACCTCAAATAGAAAAATGAATCCTGAGCAACAGGAACAAAGCAGGAGGCATTACACTACCTGACATCAAACTATACTACAAAATCACAGTAATAAAAATGGCATAATGTTGGAACAAAAACTGCCATATGGAACAGTGTAGCAGAATAGTATATAAAGAAACATTGCCAGCCACATTTAGCTATTTTAACTTTGACTAAGGGGCCAAAGTTATACATTGGATGAAAGAAAGCTTATGTAACAAATGGTGCTGGGAAAACTGGATATTTGTTTACAGAAGTGCCTGCACAAAAGAATTACTAGTTATTCAGAAACCAGCTAAAGGGCTGAGGGTTTTGCTTAGTGGTTCCACATCTGCCTTGTAGTTTCAAGGTCCTAAGTTCAACCCCGGCACTGGAAAAAATAAGAAACGTTCTAAAGATGATAGTAGTATATCATTATCAATAGTTAGTTTATAATATTAATTGATTTTTATGGTTGGTATCTAAATGTCCCCAAAGCCTCATTCTGTCATAGATGAGGTTTTTTGGAAGTGGTTGGATCTGGGATGTATAATGCTAAGATTAAGGGTGTGATACTGGAATCAGGGGAGTGTGATTACTAAATTTGTCCACTGATTATAATTATCACTGGTCTAGGTGGTACTACTCAAAAGTCTGTGTGGAATAAAAGGTAAAGGCAAGCTTCTTCTGCCACTCATTGCATCCTGCCTTCTCTGTCATGAACCGTTCCACCTTTTCTGTGCCCCTGTGCCATGCTACCCTACCTTGCAGGTAGCCAACTTGGAACTGAAATCTCTAACAACTGTGAGTTAAAATAGACCTTTCCTTCTTCAACTTTAGGTGTCTACTATTTTTTCTCAACAGTGGGAAAAGTAAAATACATATTAAATTCTATACTAAAAAATGTAGGTAATTGAATGGATTAATGAAGAAGATGACTCAAGTGTAAGCTTTCTAAAAAAACTTAATTTAGATTGAGGAACACACATGTTGAAATTTAAGAAATATGAAAAGATAATTTATGAAAATGGCAATAAAAGGAGAGTAGGAGTTTATATACACCACACTCATAAAATCAATTCAAAATGTACTAAACACATAAACATAAAACTTAAAATTATAAAACCCATTAAACAAAACAAAGAAATATCATCACAAAATTGGTCTTGGAAACAATTTCACTGGCATAATACCAAAAAATACAAATGAGCAAAGCAACTCACACACACTCACTAGAATACTGAAACTAGAGCTTGTACATGGCAACAGAAACAATAACAGAAAGAAGAGGCAATGCACAGATTAGGATAAGGGATTTGGAATCCTTACATTGGGCAAAGAGTTACTTTACAAGCTACATAGGGCACACCTACAACTCAATATCAAATAAGAAATTAAGAATTTAAAAAACTCATTAAAATGAGCAAAGGATTCAATTAACTATTTTTCCAAAGAACACATACAAATTGCCAATGACTATATGAAAATGTTTTCAACATCATTAATAATAAGGAATGAAACTTAAAAATTGCTATGGGGTTTTTCAATACCTCTCTTAGGATAGTTTTTATCCAAATATAGGACTGGAAATAGAGCTTAGTGGTGGAGTACTTATGTTGCTTGCCTGAGAACCTGTTCACAAGCACTGTTAGTTAGGATGTAAAGTGCCGTATCAAGTATGGCTCAAAAATTTAAAAAATAAACTACTGAATGATAAAGCAATTCTATTTTTTTATGGCATGAGTGAATGAACACTGGGTATTCACACTGAGCTATGTTCCATCCATCCATCCATCTATCTATCTTCTATCTATCAATTTATCTATCATCTATCTATCTATCTATCATCTATCCACTTGCCGATTTTGTTTTGATGGACTTTCTTAAATTAAGTTGTCAAGTTGTTAAGCCTAGGATTGTCACTGGCCTTCGCCTCCAAAAGTGCTATGACTACATGCATGATTCTAGAAGATTGAAAGTATGATTTTAAAGAGATATTAGCGTTTCAGCGTACATGATAGCAGTATTTACAATAATCCAGATGTGACAACAAAATAATTGTCTGTTGATATCTGAATGGAAAGATACTGCGGCACATACATATAATGGAATATTATTCAGCCTTTTACAAAAAGGAAATTACGATATGTGACAACATGAATGAACCTGGAAGAAATTATGCTACTTGTAAAAATAATTTACAGAAAAATAAATACTTCAAAAATTCCATTTATATGAAGAATTAAAGAGTAAAATTTTGGTTTTCAAGGTTGTAGGGAGAAGCAAGTTGTGTTTACCAATCAGTGCATGTAAAGTTTCAGTCAAGCATAATGAATGAGCTCTGGAGATCTACTGCAACATTATATCCTGAATAAAAATACTGTATTTTATAAATTACAATATTTAATTTTACAGTAGGTCTAAAATTAAATGTTTCGACTAATATAAAATAAAAAATAACAACAAAGCCTAAAAATAAGTCATTGAAGTAAAAATGAAGGAAATTAATAAGGTTTATTTGCAGCACTATTTATTGTTAAATGCTAATGGTTATAAAACATTATCACAGTCCTGTCTGATTTACAATAATGTGTATATCTAAAAGGCATTTTTACAAATCATTACAGCCACTTGATTAGAGGGGCCAGAGTAATTTCTATGAACTCTTTTATTGATAAAAGCAAAATTTAAAAGCACAAAACATTTTTAAAGTTCTGACTAACATTACTGGAAAAGCACCAAAGTAGAAAATGTCAGGGTATCTAGATCTGGGCAGGTACTAGATACCTATTAAACTAATAACATTGTCAGATATGAATGTGAAAATCAGACACTCGCGTCTTCCCTAATGCCAATTTTATGTATAAATCACCTTTTCTTCCCTAGGAGAAAATACTCAACTGTCCTAAATTAAAGAACAAAAGGTTTATTTGTCCACAGTCAGTTGGCTCCAAGGCATACATGCAGTGGTGGAAGGGCGTGGTAGAGAAAAGTTGCATGGTCCACAGCAAGCAGGAAGCAGAGAGAAAAAGGATGAACCAAAACATGAGATATACCTGGAGAGCATGACCTTAGTGACGCACATCTTCCATGGGCCCTACCTCCTCGTGGTACATTTCGCTGTGAACTCATGAATGCATCAGTCCACAGGAGTACAGAGCTCCCACGATCCAAGTCCTTCCACAAGCCCTACCTCTGAATATGCAAGACTTCGGGGGAAAGTTTTAGATCTGAAGCACTGTAAAGTGGAACGTCCTAGTAAGGAGCATGTGCAGAACAAAGCAACTCACCTGTGGAAGATAGGAAGCAGAGAAAGATGTGCCAGAGAAACAAAAGCTGGAGAATAGGTGTAGTCTCTACCTTCAGCCCCCACTCCTTCACCTCCTGTTTTCAACCACTTTCAGTAATATTATTTATTTGAGATCTCATCAAAGGATTAATTTTTATAAAGTTAGAGCCCTCAAGATCAAATCACTTCCCCCAAAACCTATCAGTTGTCCACAAAGCCTCTAGCATATGAATTTTAGGTGATATTTCCAAGTCTAAATTATAATGCTCATTGTCTATATTGCCCAGTACAGAGATACATTTGTTACAACTGATGAGCTTACTCTGACACATCATTTTTACCCAAAGATCATAATTTACATTAGGGTTTATTCTTGGTTTTGTAAAACTGTAATCTATTACTTTGGACAAAATTATAATCAAATGTTACCTCTACAATCCAATCTTACAAAACCTTTTTATCACCCCCCCAATCCTGTGTTTTTCCTGTCCAACTGTCTATTCTCCAAGTATTAGAAACCTCTCAACATTTTGCTGTACTTATAGTTTTACCCTTTGTAGGGTATCATATACTTAGTATAATACCATACGCAGCATTTTTAACTTGTCATCTTTAATTAAGAATATAAATTCTTACTTTCTCAAAAGTGTTTTCATGGCTTGATAATTAAATTTTATCACTAAAAAATATTCTATTGTCTGAATGTACCTCAATTTAAAGTGCATTCACTTACTGAATTGTATCTTATTTGCTTCTAAGCTCTTTTCAGTTATGAATAAAGGTGTTATAAATATTTATATACAAATTTTAATGTAGGCAGAAGTTTTTCAAGTATTTGGTAAAAGCCTTAAATGTAATTGCTAGGCTAAATAGTAAGAATGTAGTGCATATTCTAAATTTGAGCATTTTTAAATACTATGCAGTGTTATCTCATTATTTTTGTTTTTATCTAATGGCCTATGCTACAGAACATTTTTTTAATGTTATCTTAGTTACTTTCTTGCCATTTATACAATACCTGACATACATAACTTAAAGGATCAAAGGATTATTTTGTCTCACAGTTTCAGTCTGTGGTCAATTAACTCCAGAGCAGAAACAACACAGTGGAAGGCTAGAGTGGAGGAAAATTCACATCATGGCTGTCAGTAATCAGAGAGAAAAGGGAGGTAGATGTACCCTTTTAGGTAACATCCCCAATGACCTTTTTTATTTATTGATAAAATAGTATATCACAGTAATTTCTGAGAGCTTCTGTTTCCTCCCATCTAAGTGAAAAAGTTAGAGGGGACCATAAACAAAATGCAAGCTAGAAATTTGGTATTGTTTTAACGGTAAATACATGCAAAGTATTGCAATTAGAATACTGAAACTCACAGTTTAAAACAGATTTGCATATTTGAAATTTTGATATAGAACCCGATAATTTACAAACTCAAATAGCCCTAAAGAAAATTTAAATCATTTCTGACAGTGGTCTCAAATTGGACTCCTGAATTTACACTGATTCAAGTTAACCCAATATAATCTTATAGTAATGATTTCTAAATTTACAAGAAAAATGTCATGCATAGGAAGAGAAAGGTATAAAATCAAAATAAGGCCCATATAGATTTTAAAAATTTTAATGTGAAAATATTACAGTTGAACTTAGTATGTGTGTATATGTGTGTGTGTATGTGTATATAAAGATCAAAGTAACAACCAAAAAGTAAAAAAATTATCAAAAATAAGTATATTTCAAAATAATGAAACTAAAAAATAAAATAAAATGTTAAAAATAAAACCATGAAAATTTTCAATATTTGGTCAAATATCACAAGGGAAAAATTATAATTTATGAGAAAAAATGGAAAATGTACTGAGAATTAATCCCATGAAGACAGTGTGATTAAAATTAGAGCAACTTTCCCTCAGGTCTTAGTACTCTGCTGCAGTCAAATGTTCAACATAATATCTATAGACTCTAGTTCTGAGAACTTGCTATAATTTGCTGAATAGTGAATAGAGTTGAATTAATAAATTTACTTCCACCAAATGAGTGGGGATTCATTTTTAAAATGATAGACACATATTTTGTGTGTTGGTTTGTCTACCTTGCTTACAGACTCCTTGCAACACTATCTGAAGCCTTTGATGTTTCTCCAATGAAATATTTTCCAAGTAATATGCCTTGACCAAGAGATAGACTTATGGCCAAGGAGTTATAAAATGGTCCAATAAAACTCCATTCCTCTCCATATATTACCAACCAAAGTTGTCAAATTGATTAGTAATGAGACCATCTATTGAAAAAGTACATGAATATGAATATGTACTTGAGTAGGATATCTTTGAGAACTATTCTCTAAATGAATAGCTATTATATGGAGCTATAATTCAAATAGTTATTTAGGGCTACACATCTGTACACCAAATATTAAGAATTGGTTTTAAAACAAGTATTACAATTCTGAGTCATTTCGCTTTCCATTACTTTTAGTGAGCTACTTAAATAAAATATATATCCTTCTTAATTGCTCAGACCTAAGCTTATTTTGGGGGGCCCCATTGTCTGTAGGCTCCCAAAATACAGAGAAAACATGTTCAGTACATATTGAAAGAGTTACATCAAATGTCAGACTTTGGTTATACCTTGGGCATTTTAAACTTCTTATGCCAAAAGTCCAGCAAAAAAAAAAAAATCATCAAAATGCTGTAGAATTTGTTAAAGATGAGATATACAATAACAATATTGCCAATTGGCTGTTTCCTGAAACTGCTTGATTCAAATTTGATGTGAGTTAAATGTAAGTGTAATACTCATAAACTGAGAAGATGAAGGTGACCAGTGACACAGATACTACAAGCACAGGAGACTGGCTCATTGAATTATATAAGCTGCTTAGAAAAACCAGACAGGCATAGTTCCTAACCAAGAATGTAGGAATACCAGATTGAGTTGAAAGGAAGAGAAGACATAGCTGCAATGACATCCCTAAGACAAATTTCAGTACCATTTTACTTTCTTCATTCCATTAATATCATCTTGTAAGTTACCAAACAATACAGGACAAAGAGAATCCTAGAGAATTTATCTTCAGAACTTACGTAAAACAAGAATAATTTAGGATTTCAGTGTGCATACTGCAGTGGATTCTGAAGTGTATTTTCCATATTCCCTTGCCAAGGACTAAATCATATATCTCCTTAGCTACTGAGAATTTAGGACTAATAACCCTTAGCTGTGTCCTATTATGAAGCATCTTTATTGAAGAGAGCCATTTTGCTGAGTGTAACACTCCATTCCTACCTTGAGTCCCACCTCACCTCATGATTTTGTCCCATAAAACACCTTTGAGAAGTAATAAGGTAGATGAGAACACAATATAATAATTTTTATTTGGCAGGGATCGCCCTAAATATTGGGGTATCATGTTGTATTTTTAAGTTTTATTTTTATTAGTATATGACTGCAGTACATAATAATTTTATTTATCATGGAGAATTAGTACGTAACACAACTTAATTCTTTATGTCTGCTTTCCTTCATCTCCCTTCCCCTTCTTAAATCCTTTTATCTATAATATGTTCTTTTCTTTATTTACATTTTGGACCTTTTGTGAAAGAGATATTATGTGCTATTTAAGCTTGTGTGTCTAATTTATTTCACTTTTTGTTATGGTCTCAAAGCACAAGCATTTTCACACAAATGCCTTAAATATATCCTTCATTATATCAACATTGTACTGTGCAGTTTATAAATGTCACATTTCCTTTATCTCTTTTACGCTGATGGATAGGTAGGTAGATAGATAATGTTGTTTCCAAGATTTAGCTATTATATGTTGTGTCCTCCTAACATGGTTATGCATGTACCATTGTAATATGGTCTCTAATTCTTTTGGGAAAATATCTAGAAGAGGAATAGCTTAGTCCAACAGAATGTCTATTTTTAGTTTTTGAGCACACTCCTTACTAATTTTCAGAGGTTGTCCTAGTTTATATTCCTGTCAACTGTTAAGAAGAGTTCCTTTACCCCACAGTCTCACCAGCATTTATCATTTGATCTTTTGATGATGGTTATTCTTTCTAGTGTTGTTTTAACTTGCATTCTTCTAATGGTCAGAAATGTTTAACATTTTTTCAGGTATTTATTTCTGAGAAAAGTCCAGTTGCTCAGCATTGATTGGGTCTTTTATTTGGGGGATCTAATTTGTTTGAGTTCCTTATGTATTCTAGATATTGGTTCTTTGTTTGAGAAGTTAGGTGGTAAATATTTTTCTCATTGTGTATATTGTCTCTTTACTCTGTTGGTTCTTTTCCTTTGCTTTGTAAGAGGTCCTTGATTTTATATGTGCTACTTCTTGATATTATTTCTTGTGCAATTGAAATTCTGTTTAAAAAGTCTTTACCCATACCTGTGTCTTCAAGAACTTCAAGAGTTTTACATATCTTTTCTGCAGATTAAATATTTCTGTTTTAATATGAACATTAAAGCTAAAATGAAAAGACACTCACAAAAGAGATCTTCCAAAACTGCTTCAGAAAGTTGCAAGAATGATGGCCTAACTGTATTTAAAGTGAAGGATCATATGTTAAGGGAATAATAGCAACATGTTTCTTAATCTCATAATTTTTAAATTTAAGCATCCATTCTATTTATAATACCCCATACTTACACAATATTTTAAAATACTTTTGGTTTATTTAAGACCAGTCTCAATTTTTTTAAATATACTTAGGGTTTTATATACAAGTAAAGGGATTTCAATATGCTATAGCAGATTTATCAACAATTTCCTAGAACTATCATTTAATATGCATACTGACTAGTGTAGTGTTTTATTTTCATTCTTAATATTGAAACTTATATGAAGTCCACTTTAATTGTAAAGGCTCCAAATCCTGGTTCAAAGCATAAAAGTTAACTAATTTTCACTATCTGGATAGTTTGTTTTTCTGGTTGAGACACACTCAGCTTTATCAATTCAATATATGTTAGAAGACACAACTCAGAACTGTGTATATATAGTTAATCTCTAGGATAAAGGGTTCATTTTAGACATGGAAGGAAGGGAAAGAAAACCAATTAGAATGATGTAAATTTTTTTTTCCAATTCTGCTAATGTTGCTGTATAGAGCACACTCAATGATTTATTTTTTTAACCTGAAAGAAACTCTGTAACATTTAAATTTGAGATAAAACCACTAGATCAATAAACTGAAAAATTAAATGAAAAACCAGCATGACCCTCAGTCTAAGAATATTTGAATTGTCTCTACTCTCCAGTTAAATCATTTTTTAAAATTCATACTAAAACAGAAATCTCAATCTTTGCAAAATAGGCCCTTAAGTTCCAAGTTTGATTTCTTATGGCTGTTAATATTTCCTCTTACAAGTATGCAAGTCTGTTAGTAGTACATGAATATTGTGTGTATATTTTTGAAAGTAATTTTCCCCTATATGAACTAGCTGTTGCATTATTGGATAATTACTCCAAAAATCACCCAAACTAAAGAATGATGGAAGTAGTGTGACTAGATTGTAAGGAAAAAAATCAGAATAATAAGCAATTAAATGTGGAGATAACTTAAAGAGCGGTGCTGTTGTCAAAAGGAAGAAATGTGGAGAAAAAGTATAAATAAAAGCCAATAGAAGCATCATAATTTTGTATGATTTTATGTATTGATTATGCAAAGACAAAGATTTGGAGAAGTGGGCTTGAACTTATTGGAGATAATCTAACATTAGGAATAACAGCAATTTATAAATCATAGCACTAGAACTCCAGAACTAAGTTTAGAACTAATTATGTGTTTTAACTAAGTTACTCCTTTAATATTGCTTGGTGCAAAATCTACAACCATTGGACAAATGAGGTGCATTTGGCATCTGGTCCTGGAGTAATAGTAAAGGATTTAGGAATATATGATGTCTGGTGTAGGAGCCATTAGATTCTCAGGTGTCTAATGACTCCGAAATGCTCAAGAATCATTTAAATGTTGAAATGCTTTTTTTTTTCTGATAGTAGATATATCAACCCTGTGTGAAAAGTCTTGATTAAAAAATACACATTATATCACTTCTTGGCCTTTTGGCTAAGATCAAGTGAAGAAATACACATTATTTAGACTTTTAGCTCTATTTTTTAGTGGAATTCATTGATGATAAACTGAATCATAGAGAAGCAAGCAGAAATATTTGAGGTTCATTCATAACTTGTAAAGGAGAGACAATGAGCCTTTACATATGATGCTTTTGCTGTTCTTTGAAAAAAATCTAGTTCAATAAATTTTATATTTTCATTAATAACTTAAAATTGATATTACCTTCATAGTTCTCATTAATTTATATTCAAATAATCGTGACATGGTAGTCTAACAGATGTGTGTAGGAGGAATTTCAGTTTTCACTTACGTTAAACCAAGAAGATGACCTAGATTTGTCAAGGCCTGAGAGTTTAACTAAGTTTCTACATATCAAAATTGTGGGAGTCTCCCTGGCATTGTCCTCATTTATCCATCCATTAAGATGACCTAGATTTGTCAAGGCCTGAGAGTTTAACTAAGTTTCTACATATCAAAATTGTGGGAGTCTCCCTGGCATTGTCCTCATTTCAATCCATCCATTCTCACAAGACTCTTTGAGGAGTAGTTCTGTTTAAAAAGCATTTATTAGATGAGACTTTAAATGCCGTCAAGCTCATACAAATCATTATCCAGTAAGAAATAAACCTGCACAAATATGTCTAAGAAATCACCTACTAGACACAAAAAATTGCCATTCTCAACTTGAATATAGTTGGTTTTGCTCTACTAGACACAAAAAATTGCCATTCTCAACTTGAATATAGAATTGGTTTTGCATCATTTTTATTGTGATGTTTGTAAATACAATCTGGAACTCTCATATCTTTAAAATACACTTTGTTCATATAACCTACAAGACTTCATAAATTATAGAATCTACTTTAGACTGAGGCAGAAAGAAGAGATAGGCATTTGATCAGTTATTTTGATCACTGTTATTTCATCATTGTTACTTTACTACTGCTTTTCAAAATACTTGACCATTTAAGATGCTACTTTTAGCACATGACATGTACACATTTCTCAGTGCAGATGGAATTTGTTTTATATGTAAAGTAGAATGTACAAGATGTGTTTGCTAACTTACCAGAGTGCAATTTTAGTCACCTTTCATTGCCCTCTTATTTTTCCAAAAACATTATAATGAGTATATTAATTATTGTTTAATTGATTGATATTTTAGAGCATTTGTCTCACTCAAAAAGAAGTAATTTCTATCTCCTTAATCTTTCAGGGCACCTATATAAATATACTTCTGTTTTGCCTTTATTACAATGTGTGATCTGCTTCACTTAGGGGAAAATCCATAAAGGCTACAGCCACAAGTTGGAGTTGGCTACCCTCACTCCATCTTCCCCCAGCACAGGTAGTTTTCATGCAGTCTTTCCCGGGCTTTGTTATTCATCAATTATCTACATTTCACACTGTGCCAAAACCATTATGAAACATGTTCTCCAGCCAACGACCCTGGTGCAAAAATAACCTCTTGACTGAATTGCTGCATTAGAACTTTAAGAACTGTGAAGGTGACTTATTTCAACAGTAAAGAAGGTTTATTATAGGCTATGTTTTCTCTGAGTACTAAAAAAAGGAATAGAAGAGGAAAAGCAAAGTGAGGAGGAAATAAAGCATAAAAGTGATGCTATAAGAATGATGACAGCTCAATATAGTTTTTAGTAAAACACTTTCCTTCACACTATAATAATCCTTCTTAACAACAATATAATAGGCTTCCCATTAGTAGAAATTTGACCTCATTAATGTTATTTTAAATTCACCTAGAAACATTCGGGTCAATTGGGCATGTGTTATTTTCTTTTGAAATATGAAATACTCATAAATCATGATGTGCACACTATACTTGTGAATGTTCATATGTATGTTTAGTTTAATGGAAGAAAGAACACATATCTTTATTACTACTCCAATGACTTATGGCATAACCTTTACATACTCTATTTTTCTCTGCTCCCAAAATCTTGAAAAGCCTTTTTCTACCACATTTACATATAAGTAAACATGAACACTGCTGAAGATTCATCACAAATGTTACCTTATCTGAAAATTTATTATTTAATTTCCTGTTTTGTCCCTTCATGAAATGTGACACTCGTGAGCAGGCCTTTTTGTCATACACCTGCCATTTCTTAGCACATCAATATGCTACTTGCCTCACTTTAATTGGGTAATAAATTTGAGCTCAAATATACTGTGCTGTCCTATCCCAAGACCTATCAGTGCCTGTTACCGTGCCTGACAAAAAGCTGCTTTCCACAATTTCAATATGAAGGAATGCTTCATGCATACCACAAAATTTTCATTATAATGTGAACAATCTTTTCCCACATTTTTCTCCTCTTTACATCTATAAACTAGAATGCCTCAAAATATCATAGTTATGCACTTTTAATTTTACATTTAAACAACTGAGGCTAAAACTAATCACCCAAAGATAAACCCAGTAAGTAACTGTGACTAAACCAGAAATTAACCCATTTCTGCTGCCTGAAATATTACACTCTCAGTACTGCCCTCTGCAGAACAGTACATTTGGAGCTCCTCTAAAATGCCATGTTCGTGACAATTCTTTCCATTTTCATTTTCAGAACTAGTAATTCTAATACTGAAGTAGAAAATCATTTTTTGAGATATCATTAAGTGGAAACCATAAATGCAGTCCTTGTCAAATAAGTGAAAATGCTTTAAATCAGCAAAGTCATCATCATTTAGCCAAAGTGAGATAAAAATTTTGCCTTAAAATTTGAGTTTCAGTTTTATCAAGTCATTATAATAAGGTCTAGCAAACATAACAGGCATAATTTATTATAAAAGAATAACTGATGATTTCTGTAGCTCAATTTGATGATATTTGTTCAAAAATGTTTGTTCTGTGAATTTCCCTTGGAGATGAAAAACAAACATGTATTGTTCACTGAAAAGAGGCAGATATACTGACTCAGACAATTGCAGTTTGGTGAGTAAATTAGCTCATTAAGGGTTACTTTAAGAGTAATTGACACGTAACTGGCAGCTGCACTACCAAAGCTGCCATTTGTCCACTAAGCTACTGTTGTATATAGCTCTAATTGAAAAGTAAAAAGAGATTTTTGTTCCCCTTTTTTCATATTTTTTTCTTTTCCTTCTTTCCTTTCCCCTACCCCTCCCACTTTCCCTACCCCTTTAGACCATTTCTTCCTATTTCAGATTATCAATTATACATTTTGTTTCTTATTTACACTTTTATTTTCTCACACCAGAGAAAGAAACTGTTTGCTATTGTGTTCTATTTATTTCACTTAAGAGTATGGCCAGATTATTCATCCATTGAGTTATAAATGTCTCTAATTTATCATTCTTTATGGCTGAGTAGTACTCTATTTTATATATATTAAAGAACACACTATTTCTTTTCCAGTCTCCCATTGATGGGCACTTGGGCTGTTTCCAACCATTAGCTATTACAAACTGTACGACTATAAACATGGATGCTCTGTAAATACGGAGGGAGGGAGGGGTTGAAGGAAGGGCAGAGGAATAGGGAAAAAATGAGAACCAAGATACATCATGTAAGGATACAAGTTCCCAATGATGAATGTAACTGTATTGTATGCCTAAAATGTACCAATAAATTTAATGGAAAAGAAGAAAGTAAAAAAAAGAAAAAGCAAGGATAAGAGTCCCTGGGAAAAGCTATGTGTTTCATTCATATCCCATCTTTATCAGAAATTCCATTAGTCTAGGGAAATTCCACCAAGTTGCCACAAATACTACACAAAATGAACAATGCTAGAGAATATTACCCATGTCAGGATTAGTGAGGACATTGTGATATGTTTGTCATTAGCATTCCTAGTTCTTTGAGAACTTTTATTAGAACATATTTCATAGTAGGTGTGATCAAATTATATGGTGAATTCTTAAAATTTTAAAAAATATTACAATAATAGACATATTGCCATTGAGCTCCCTCAAAATGTTCCTCTAACTTCTGACACACTTGTTTTATCATTTTTTCCATTTTGTGAAAGCCTTCTGGAAATCCTCTTATGAGAGTGTCTTTGAGAGAAGTGAGCAAAAATACAGCAAAAGCTGCTGCCCAATGCCCTACAAAGGCAGGATCATAAAATCATTGTGATATGTCCTATTTCAACTTATTAACCAAAACTGGTACCATACGATTTTTGACTTTTGATTGATATCAAAATGACCATGAAAGGTAAACATTTTTGTTTGTTTGTTTGTTTTGTTTTGTCTTTTTGGTACTGGAGACCGAACTCTGGTCCTTGTACCTGTGAGGCAGGCGCTGGAACCACTAAGCTAAATCCCCAACCCCGAAAGGTAAACATTTTCAAATGATTGAGCACATTGAGGAGAGGCGCCATGGCCGTGAGATTAAAAACTCTCAGGAAAGGATTTCCAGAACTGCTGGAGAAAGTGGCAAGACGGGTGAGGCAGGTGTGTTTGAATTGAGGGTGTATTGTAGGAGGATTAATGGCAATGTATCCTTTACAGTAATACTTTTTTTATACTTTTAAAAAATTTAATCATTCATCATATTTTCCAGTCACAATTCGTAGATGAAGACTGTTACCCTATGGTCACTTAGCTCTGCTCAATCCCCAATAGCCAAAAAGCACCTCCCCTTTCTCTTCTCACTAGCCTGAATTCAACTTTCTCCAGCAAAGATCTTGTCCTTTGGTTCTTATCAATAAAGCATATATAAACTGACAAAAATAGATAACAGGAGGAAGCAGGTACAGAGTAGAATTGACTATCACTGTTTAGATCTGAAGCAAAATAGCGTCAGATTGAGCATAGATAGCAAATCCTTCCTGTAAGGTTTGAAAAATTGAGAAATCCTCTAAATATTCTCCATTTATTTTCCAGTTGTCTTCTTGTGAAGTATGATTGCAAAACTAGCCCTTAAAAAAGACCCCATGATGTCATTCAAATAAGAACAGTGATTTTATTCCTTTGTGTGGATGATTCGATTTGTTTTCTTCCGTAATTACAGATTGAGTCTAATCAAATAGAAAGTAAACAATGCCTATAGAAAATGGTAACAAAAAAGTTGGGTGTTCTTAAAAATAATATAAATATAAACCCAATAGGTTTGATTGTACTTTTCTAGCCAAATCATGAGCAAACTGAAGCCAGATGTATAACTCACCACAGTATAATCTTGGGTCCACAAAGCAAATCAATGAGAAGAATTTAATTTATATATATCAAAATTATAAAATAATAAATGCCTGTAAATACAAAACAAAAAGCAATTTATAAAACTAGAAGTTATTCTTTTTAGCAGTTGTTTGGCTATCTGAATGTTCATCAGCCTTTCTTTTCCAGTCTCCCATTGATGGGCACTTGGGCTGTTTCCAACCATTAGCTATTACAAACTGTACGACTATAAACATGGATGCTCTGTAAATAGGGAGGGAGGGAGGGGTTGAAGGAAGGGCAGAGGAATAGGGAAAAAATGAGAACCAAGATACATCATGTAAGGATACAAGTTCCCAATGATGAATGTAACTGTATTGTGTGCCTAAAATGTACCAATAAATTTAATGGAAAAGAAGAAAGAAAAAAAAAAAGAAAAAGCAAGGATAAGAGTCCCTGGGAAAAGCTATGTGTTTCATTCATATCCCATCTTTATCAGAAATTCCATTAGTCTTAGGAAATTCCACCAAGTTGCCACAAATACTACACAAAATGAATAATGCTAGAGAATATTACCCATGTCAGGATTAGTGAGGACATTGTGATATGTTTGTCATTAGCATTCCTAGTTCTTTGAGAACTTTTATTAGAACATATTTCATAGTAGGTGTGATCAAATTATATGGTGAATTCTTAAAATTTTAAAAAATATTACAATAATAGACATATTCCCATTGAGCTCCCTCAAAATGTTCCTCTAACTTCTGACACACTTGTTTTATCATTTTTTCCATTTTGTGAAAGCCTTCTGGAAATCCTCTTATGAGAGTGTCTTTGAGAGAAGTGAGCAAAAATACAGCAAAAGCTGCTGCCCAATGCCCTACAAAGGCAGGATCATAAAATCATTGTGATATGTCCTATTTCAACTAATTAACCAAAACTGGTACCATACGATTTTTGACTTTTGATTGATATCAAAATGACCATGAAAGGTAAATATTTTTGTTTGTTTGTTTGTTTTGTTTTGTCTTTTTGGTACTGGAGACTGAACTCTGGTCCTTGTACCTGTGAGGCAGGCGCTGGAACCACCACTAAGCTAAATCCCCAACCCCAAAAGGTAAACATTTTCAAATGATTGAGCACATTGAGGAGAGGCGCCATGGCCGTGAGATTAAAAACTCTCAGGAAAGGATTTCCAGACCTACTCGAGAAAGTGGCAGGACTGGTGAGGCAGGTGTGTTTGAATCGAGGGTGTATTGTAGGAGGATTAATGCCATTGTATCCTTTACAGTAATACTTTGTTAAAACTCTTTGTTTATACTTTTAAAAAATTTAATCATTCATCATATTTTCCAGTCACAATTCGTAGATGAAGACTGTTACCCTATGGTCACTTAGCTCTGCTCAATCCCCAATAGCCAAAAAGCACCTCCCCTTTCTCTTCTCACTAGCCTGAATTCAACTTTTTCCAGCAAAGATCTTGGCCTCTGGTTCTTATCAATAAAGCATACATATTTATACTTTTAAAAAATTTAATCATTCATCATATTTTCCAGTCACAATTCGTAGATGAAGACTGTTACCCTATGGTCACTTAGCTCTGCTCAATCCCCAATAGCCAAAAAGCACCTCCCCTTTCTCTTCTCACTAGCCTGAATTCAACTTTTTCCAGCAAAGATCTTGGCCTCTGGTTCTTATCAATAAAGCATACATAAATTGACAAAAATAGATAACAGGAGGAAGCAGGTACAGAGTAGAATTGACTATCACTGTTTAGATCTGAAGCAAAATAGCTTCAGATTGAGCATAGATAGCAAATCCTTCTTGTAAGGTTTGAAAAATTGAGAAATCCTCTAAATATTCTCCATTTATTTTCCAGTGGTCTTCTTGTGAAGTATGATTGCAAAACTAGCCCTTAAAAAAGACACCATGATGTCATTCAAATAAGAACAGTGATTTTATTCCTTTGTGTGGATGATTCGATTTGTTTTCTTCCGTAATTACAGATTGAGTCTAATCAAATAGAAAGTAAACAATGCCTATAGAAAATGGTAACAAAAAAGTTGGGTGTTCTTAAAAATAATATAAATATAAACCCAATAGGTTTGATTGTACTTTTCTAGCCAAATCATGAGCAAACTGAAGTCAGATGTATAACTCACCACAGTATTATCTTGGGTCCACAAAGCAAATCAATGAGAACAATTTAATTTATATATATCAAAATTATAAAATAATAAATGCCTGTAAATACTCACAAAACAAAAAGCAATTTATAAAACTAGAAGTTATTCTTTTTAGCAGTTGTTTGGTTATCTGAATGTTCATCAGCTTTGGATGGAAACTATCTACTCTATCTGATTATAAGATATTGAGTGAAAGATTATTTGGTTTTTAAGTGTTCATGGGAATCTTCCACCTGCAATTGCTTACTAGTGCATTTTTCCAGAAATATCAGGTTTACATATATTTTTAAAAGTCAACATATATATTACATATATTTTTAAAAGTTGGGAATTTTATTGCTGTCATAATTGTTATCTGTATCTGATATGGATTTTCCACTGGGATTTGAAGGGTTTGGTTTAATGATGTCTCTAGACATAAGCAAATGACATCCATGTCTCTGAATGATAAGACTATTAGGTATTCATTATATTAAATAGAAGCACAAAATTAATTTTCTCTATGAGTCTTTCATAAATTAAAATAATATAAATCACATTGAAGTTATCAAGGAGAGGAAAGTGAAAGTATTTCAAAAACATTTCTTACTATAAAACATTATCGCTCACGAAAAATACCAAAGGATAGATGGTGCCTGGAAAAAACAAGATAACAATG
Source organism: Fukomys damarensis (assembly GCF_012274545.1). Classification (NCBI taxonomy): domain Eukaryota; kingdom Metazoa; phylum Chordata; class Mammalia; order Rodentia; family Bathyergidae; genus Fukomys; species Fukomys damarensis. The sequence continues at coordinate 34,548,998 of NW_022900932.1, forward strand.
GTACTGTTAGATCTACCATGACCCGTGCTCATTACCCACTCCTCAAAGTCACTCTAAATAATGAAATCCTTTCCAATTATTCTGGTTCATTTTTATTTCTCCTACCTGGAAATCATTTGCCAATGTCATTTGTCTTATTAATTTCCTTTTCATATTCTTAAATTAATTTGCTTGAGCAAGTCTCTCAACTGATTAAGTTCCTTGAGTCTATCTTGTATTATTTAACATGGTGCTCTTTGATATGGAGCATATGGACCCATTCTTACCTCCTGCTCAGTGTTATCTAGATTATTCTATCTGTAATTCCCTGTTTCCATATTTACATTTGCTATCTTCTTCATGCTCTTCTACTTCTAGATATTTTAACTACATTAATTATTTATAGTGTATCAGACATGAATTTTGAATGAGCCAGCCCCTTCTACAATCAGAATCTTCCTGGAAAAATTAACTCCTCCACCTCTGAAGCAACCGCATAGCAGTTATTTCTATTATGAGACACATCACATTTTACCTCATGGTACTACTTAATGTATTTTTAATTATAAAAACAGAAACTTGTCTTAGACATATTTAGAACATGAAAAAAGAAGAAAAAGTTTGGCTAACTACAGTGACCTTACATTTCTTTGGATTGTGGACTAAGGCTAATTTGGTCTGTAATGGAGAATGGAATATGAGAGTCTGTATATGAGATTGTACATGGCTACTAAGAAAACATGAGGAAGTAGAGGACAAGGGACTAATTGAGAAGGGTGAGCTTTCTTACACAAATATGTTGGCAATACACTTCTCCATCTTCTCAGTAAAATTTACATTTTTCCCTATTGCTTTTGCAACATAATACTGAATAGGGCAAAAAGGAGTATAGAAAAATGCTGAATCAATTCCCAAGCATAGTAGAGGACCAAACATAATCTGTCAGTCACATTAAAAATATACATAATTTTTAAATCTATATTTTGATGTCAACTACTAAAACATTTTTCATGTTTACAGAAATTTAAAATCATTTTCATCTTTATGCACTGTTTTGGAAATGACGTTATTTTTCATTAATTAATTTGATTGTTGATTGACAATAATAGTACGCATTCATGAATTATAATGTGATGTTTTAGTTCATACATACATTGAATGGTGATGAATTCAGTACTTAGCATATCTATTAGCTTAAACTTTTTTCATTTATTTTCCATTGTGAGGAATACAGTGCTTTATTAATAATTATATTCATTCGGTTGTACTGTGACACAGCAGAATACATTCCTCCTATCTAATGATAATACTGCACCCCTTAACCAAATACTTCTTTCCCTTTCCCCAGTAATCTCCTTAGTCCGTGTTAAATCCGTTCTACTCTCAGCTTCTTGAGATAAACTTTGTAAGATTCTACGTATGTTTGTGATCATATGATTTTTGTTCTTTGGACTTAAATATTCCACTTCCCATAATAATTCTCTAGGTCAAACCATATTGTCATAAATGACAGGATGTTATGTTGTTTATTGCTGAATGATATCACATTGTGAATTTTCTCTATCCATCTCTCCCCAGAAGGATATCTAGGTTAATTACATATGCTAAATATTGTGATTAATTCTGAATGAACATGTAAATGCAATTGTTTCTTCTATACACTGATTTCATTTCGTTGGAGTATAGTGCTTGTGGTGGGAATTCTTCGACTTTTAATTTAGAGGGAACCTCCACATTGCTGTTTACATTGGCTGCACATCACCACCAACAGTATATCAGAATTCCCATTTATCTGCATCCTTTGTAGCATTTATTAATTTACTGTTGGATAATTGTCATTCTAATTAAGATGAGGTAGTATTTCATTTTGGTTTTTATTTGCATTTCCTTGATTGTAGTGATTATAAGCTCTGTTGACTATTTGCATATTTTCTCTTGAGAAATTTCTATTAAGATTTTTAGCTATTACAAACTGTGCCACTATAAACATGGGTGTGCATACTTCTCTGTGATATGATTCTTTTAGTTCTTTTGGAAAGATACCCAGCAGAGGGATGGCTGGATCAAATGGAACCTCCAGTCCAAGCTCTTTGAGGTATCTCCATATTGATTTCCACAGTGGTTGCACCAGTCTGCACTCCCACCAACAATGGAGAAGGGTTCCTTTCTCCCCACAACCCCGCCAACATTTGTTATTGTTTGATTTCTTGATAACAGTCATTCTTTGTGGGGTGAGGTGGAATCTCAGTGTTGTTTTTATCTGCATCTCTGGAATGACCAGTGATGTGGAACATTTTTTCATATATTTATTTTCTGCTTTTACCGTTTATCTGAGAAATGTCTGTTCATTTCAGATGTCTATTTTTGAATCATGTCTTTATATTTGGGGGGGCTGGTTGTTTTGAGTTCTTTATATATTCTAGATAATAGTCATCTGTCTGAGGAGCAGCTGGTAAAAATTTTTTCCCGCATTGTAGGTTGTCTCTTAGTTCTGTTGATGGTTTCTTTTGCAGTTCAGAAGTTTTTCTAGGCCCATTTGCACATCAGTTGGAAACTAGATAAAGAAGATGTGTTTTTTTCTATAAAATGGAATATTACTCAGCCATAAAGAATGAGAAATTAGATTCATTTTAGGAAAATGAATACATATTGAGGATATATTCCTAAGTGAAATAAATAAGTCACACATGTGTAAATACAGAATAGTTTCTCTGGTGTGAAAAACTATAATAGTACATAAGATCCTAGTGATATAATGGACAATGTGAAATAGGAAGAAAGGGGATAAAGGTGTAAGGAAAGTGGGAAGGGTAGGGGAAAGGTACTAAGGGAAAAGAAAAAAATATGAGAAAATGAAGAAATGGAAATGACGTGTTTGTAAAGGGGGAGGGAGGAGGGGGAAGGGAGGGCAGGGACAAGGGGAAAAAATGAGAACCAAGACCTGTCATGTAAAGGTACAAGATGCTAATAATGAATGTAACTGTACTGTATACCTAAAATGTACCAATAAACTCAATGGGGAAAAAAAAAGATTTTTAGTCCATCAATTTATATTGATTAATTTTGTTCTTATTGCTTAGTGCCGAGAACCATTCTGAATATAGGAAATAAGCACATTTCATTCTCTAAGGTAAACAGTAACATTTATATGTTTATAAAATCAAACACTGTGGCCATATAACTCCAGGGTGTCATTCCTAGTAAGGAAGGTTTGGAATGGGGGGTGCACATAGGACCATCAGAATCTGTCTGTTCCATTGTAAAGCCATACTCACTGTAGGTTAGTAGGGAGACAACGGAATGCTAATCTATAGAAAGATAATTGTTTATGAGACACTGTGGCTTTACTTTTGAGCTTTTAAGATAAACTAGTAGAGAAGAATTAAGATTTCCGTCCTCATTTTCATATCAGGCAGAATATTGGGCAAGAAAGCATTATGAGATCAGAATCAGGCATTTGTCCCTTGTGTTCAGCCTGAGACAGTGGACCACTACACTCACACTCAAGTTGCTCCCAGTGAAAGGACATAACAGTGAGAGAGGACCTGGCAATGATTTAGTGTTCAGTTTAAAGGAGAAGATGGAAGCAAATACAAGGATTTGAGATTATTGGCTGCACAAGCATCACCATCAATAACAATTCCACTATGTGATACACTGCGAAAATTGGGTAGAAAAATTTTCATGCAAAGATAATGGGTGTAAAGTATTGCCTTCCTCCCTCCCTCCTTCCTTCCTTCCTTTTCTTTCTTTTTGTCTCCTTCTTTTCTTTCTGTCACCTGCTTAAATGTTTCTGAGAAAAAAATGAATCATAGCAGGATATACTTACCTGACAAAGAAACAAATTAATTCAGAAATATGATGAATCAAACACAGCAGAGAGCAATGCATTTCTCAGGAATCAAAGGGAGATTAAGCTTAAGTCTACAGGACCAAAATTAATTAAAATAAACCTACTTCTGCTGAAAAAAATAAATGGCTTGTTAATTTTATTGATGAATTATCTCATCAATAAAAAACATTAGAAAAATAATATAAAAAATAAAAGTCTAATCTGGACCTGCTTTGTTATTGATTAAAGGCAAAAATATAGGCTAGTTGAGAGCAAAATGAGAAAGATATTAAGTCCAAAGATCATAGAATCACTTACTTACAAAACACAGAACACAACCAAATAAAATGTCAAACTTATCCAGCTTAGATTTATCCAGCTTAGATTTATAACTTGTTTTCTCTTTTAATATTAGAGATTTCCTGACTCATTACAGACTCTTTTCTACAAAACATATTTTTTTGGTGTGTTTAAGACTAAACTAATAATTTCTAGAATGTGGTCTCCATAAAATCTAGAACTACACATTAGACAAATGATAGTCTTAGAAAAATTCAAAATTGAGTCAAAGAAAATATTTTTCTTTAAATAACACTTGTGGCCAGTGATTTAGCTCTGTGGTTCCACCACCTGCCTCCCAAGAGCAAGGTCCTGAATTCAATCCCCAGTGCCAACAACAACAAAAAAAAAAAAAAAAAAAAAAAAAAAAAAAAAAAAAGGAAAGAAAAGAAAGAAAGACCATGATGAAATCTTTAGCCAGGGATTTGGCTCAGTGGTTCCTCCACCTGCCTTGTAAGCACAAGGTCCTGAGTTCGAGCCCCAGTAAAAACACCCAAAAAGTTAAATATCACTTGTTAGAATTCAGATAATTGCATCAAAGCAAACCCCTTCACACAATCTGACTAAAGGCAGACTATGTGAATAAAAGAAAATATATGACACAAACATGTTATTAATGCCAAGTTATTTTCATTGCCTCTTTCTGAGAATGAGTGATTGTAAAATTTTATTAAGCATTGACCTTTTGGGTACATTATGCGATCCTAAGAAGGAAAAATTAGAAGATGGAGATGATTAGGCAACATCATTAGCAATCAGTCTTAAGTATAAAACTCCTGCAAAACAAATAGACTTCTGAGGTAACTGTCTTCATCAGACAGCTCCACCTTGTTGAGAAAAGGATGGGAACAAGTTAGTATTAATCTAGCTACAAGTTTTTGACTGCCTAACTCCATAGCAGAAGGCAGGCAGTTTGCCTCAGGACAATAGCCATTTGTAGGTTGTCATACCAAATATCCCCGAAATCAGTTGCTATTCCGTTTTGTAAATATGTTTCCTGTGACTCCGTCTGATCATGAACCATTTTCTGTTTATACTATTAAACTATGACCACCCTCAGAGCTTACCCATTTGGAAATTGATTACTAACATGCTACTATAACCACATTGCTTTCTATACCCTCTGTTCCATTTGGCTCCATGAAAATAAAACTTAATTTGCAGAATTATTTGCCCTTATCTGAAAATCTAGACATTACTAACTAAAAGATATTTTTAACAAGTCCATGTCATTGCTTTGGAACAAATGAAATGACTGTTGCACTAGCCTCATGGCTAATATCAGTACTCCTCTGGATCAATCAATAACATCAGTACTTTAGAGGTGCATTAGCAGCACACGGTCATCACCTTTGAAGTACATCATGAGAAACCACTGCTATATTAAAAATGCACATTATTTAGCTCCCACCCAAGTCTACTGTACTTAAATGTGTATATGGACAGCTTTTTAGAATTCATGGACAAAAGGAAAAATGTCACATCAGATAGTAAGGTTAAAATAGAAATATGTGGCTTTAAAAAATAGAAAAATGTGTTTTATGTGAATGAAAAATAATTACAGTAATACACTAGTAAGCAGAAAAGAATGTCCCTTCAGAGGACAGGAAAGGTGATATATCATTTAAAACAATGATTTATCAAAAGAGAAAATGAATAATAGAGAGATGTTGGCTAGTAAAATCATTGAACTTCTCTCTAAATAATGCTAAGTGTCACGCTAATATAAATGATCATGCTATAATTAACTCCAACAGGTTTAGGGATACAAGAAATGTCTTGAAATATTTCTAAACCCAAGATTGATTTTGATTTTTTAAATTACCTCAATTTTACCATATTTATTAGATCAAGGAAATAATATAATATATATATCTGAATTTGATACTGCACTTTTATCTCAGATTTTGATCTAAAATTTCAGGTCCAACTTTTGAGGATTTCCTAAAATTCTATGCAGTTTTCTTAGTGTAAGACTTGCTATAGTGAAACAAGATAGACCTTTGCTCTAACAGATTTTTAACACATGAATCAGGATATTATGATGGATAAATAATGTAATAAGTAGTTAATTAACTATTAAGCATGGATTTCCAATAGCCATAAAGGCTAAAACTATTTTTAAAATTTGATGCAAGCATAGGGAATACATATAGTTAAAGGGTGTTTTTTGTTTTCTGGGATTGTTTTTTTGTACTGAGGATCAAACTGAGGACCTTGAGCCTGCAAGACAGGTGCAGTGCTGACGAGCTAAATCCCTGGCCCTATATTTTGTTTTTTTAAGTGTTGTATTTTGAATGACTGTATTTTTGGAAATTGTTAGGAGCACATGTTAAATATTCTCCCATCAAAAATATGATAAACTAATGTACATGTTAATTAGGTTGATTCAGTCACTCTAAAATGTACACATATTCCAAATCACTGTTTCATATAATAGACACATTATTTTACTTGAAATTAAAATAATTATTTTTCAATTTTTATTTTTTATTTATACATATTTGCAGTGCATTCCTCATAGTTGCATGATTTCTTTCCTCATAGGGAGTCCATACATATATAATATACTCCTTTTCCCTTCCTTCTTTCCTTTCTCCCCTTAACTATTGGTTCTCTTCTCTTTTGCAAGAGATATAACTATTTATTTCCTATTATTAATTATTTTTAGAGCTTAAATGTGTTTGCTTTGACATCAGGGAAGGGACAATATCCCTGAGAAAGGGAAAGTCTGAAGGCAATATAAAACCATAAGAATGAGTTGAAGCCAGCCAATATTATGGGAAAGAGGCAACACATGATGAAAGATGACTTACACTATGTTCTAATATTCCTGTCTGTGGGTGTTATGTAGGTGATAGCCAAAATATCTGCCGAGTTTTTGGGTGTTGACTATCAGAATTGGCAGAAATTTTAGCTCTTAAAAAAATGAGAGGAGGATCTTCCAAGTAAGAACCTGAGTGATTTTACCTCACTGGTTTATAAATATGTCTGATAGTGTCTCTTGTAACCATAACTATAATTCAAGATCCAATTCCCTCACAAAGCACCTCTTCAAAAATTTTTTTAAATAACTGGAAAAGGAGTTGTTTCTAATCACAGTAAGAAAAATACTCATATCTTTGATCACATTCTGAAAACAGGACATTGAAAATAAGCAGGGCAAAATATAAATTTTAAGACACATTCAAATGTATATTATCAAAAATAATAGAATCTACAACAAATAAGGCAAGAAGAAAGAGATATTTAAATTATAAGAAATGCATATTAGTGTTTCATAGCTTTTAAATTTTAAAATATCTGACATGCAATATTTTTAATACCATTACGGAATAGAAATGATAACTTTCTCCATTATTCCCCTGACATATGTAAATGTACATGTTTTTCCTATAGATTTACTAAGCTTTAATTTTAAGTTTACAGTCTAAGAAATACTATCTATAAAAATTAGGTGGGCAACAAGGACTAAAAAAGTAGAGGAGAGATTTCATGCCAGGCAGTAACAAACCACAGCTGCAAATATAGTAAAAGTCTTTACTTGCAGTACTGTAAGTTTAGCGATTTTCCAATTTTATCTGTATTCCTAATTTTTTGTCTTGTGTTTCATTCAAGTGTTTAAGATTTTGTTGTGATCTTCCTGTAGTCCGATTTAGATACTTTATTTGACCTTGTAGCATAAAGCCTTCATGTAGTTTTTTACAGTTGAGATTCTTTTCTAGACTTTTTGGATTTTCAAGGTTTCTAAATGTGCAGAAAATAGCTTATTTGATGTGTTTGTGGTTTGCTGCCAGTAGGTTTCTGGTACATGATGGAGAGCCATTGGCCAATGAGTTGGAAGAATCCAAGAAAATGATCAAGATCATTTCACCATCCGAAGAATTAGGAAAGAACATTGGAAAAGTATCAAAGGAGTCCCTGAAGCAACTGAGAATTTAGCATATTAAAGAAACAAAAATAAGAGCAGTGTGATTAAAATAAAGTCAGAAAGATACGACATGAGCTCTCTCTCTCTCTCTTTTTTTTCAGCTTTAATTTGACATGAGCTCTCTTTTTTTATTTCATTTTGTGTGGGAAGAGCAAATGGTCTTGGAAAGCCACAGCCTGGTTTACACATCACAAGCACAAATGAATACTGTTTGTGAGCTGGATGGGGCTGGCAAGAGCCAAGAAGGGGAGAGAGAATTTTTGTTGTTGTTGTTGTTGTTGTTGATTTGTTTATTTCCCTAATCTCTCTAACTGTCCATTAAGAACAGAGTAGAGTAACAAAACAAAACAAACAGAAGCAAAACACAATTGCAAAACTCTAAGTGAGAAAGACACACTATTTAACAAAACATATAATCAGAGAAATTTCACCAATCTGAGATATAAGTGTGAGTGACAAGCAAATAACTTGTTCGGAATCACTACTATCACTAGCCAGTTCTCTCTCTTTTTTTTTTTTTTTTCCTTCCACAGGTCATTCTGGTAAATACTAATGCCAACTTAAACAGAATAAACAAGATACAGGGTATGCGAGATTTACAGATCTCTCTGTCAAACAGCTTTTGAATATGTCCTAAAACTGATCCAGAAATCCACCTGCTGAGGAGACTACTTGCAGCCAAACTCTCACAGGGGGCAGCAGTACTTATTATCGCTTTCCTCTGTAAACTCATTATCACTTCCCTGCAAGCCAGAAGGAGAAATCTGGGTTCAGGCCATTAATGTGTTCTTTGGTTCCAGTTGCCTGAGCTAAAAACTCACACCCTACAAATTCTGAAGAACAAGTAGCAGACCAGGCACTGGGAAAATATCAAGTATAGAAAATTGGTTAGAGAGGGTAGAAGAGGGCAGCCCTCAAGAATTTGGTGGAGAAGGGTGGAAACATGTTTTCTTTCAATTTTCCTTTCTTTCTAGGTTAAAACATCATAAATATTTACTACTTGCTGCATTACATAGACCACATTTATCTGGCGAACACATGTGCTTGAATATATTAGAGAGCACTAAGATTAATAAAAAATTTTAAATTACCTGGAATTTCTGACATCATGGAGATATTATTTTTAAATTAATTATTACATTGGCTCTTATGGAAGTGACTAAATATACCCCCCAAAATGAACATGAACTTCCTATAAGTAACATGAAGTGGGAAAATAATTTTAACATCTGCAGCTTTTCAGTAAAAGATTTTTATACGGTTGAAACGAGATCGGGCAGCATAAGGAAGTGATTAAGTTCCTCTGGGTTATGAATTCTGTGTCTCCCTGTGGGACTGAATCTGACTGGAAGCTTTGTCGTTATAAAAGTTGAGAAAATTACAGCTATGTTTCACAGTCATTTATGACAATCAAGTGAGATTATATTTGAAAAGGACCTAGCATAGTACTATCTAGGACATAGCAAAAGAACAGCATCAACTTGAAGAGTTGGTGTTTATTAACAGAACTGGCAGGAATTCTAGCATTTTAACCTCAGTGTAAACCCAATTATCTCAAATAATCCTTCTATACCATAATTTTTCTACCAAATACTAAAATCCATAAATATATTTTGTTCCTAATGCTATTAAGTAGCCAGAGGTCAATAGAATAACAACCATGAGATCAGAGTTTTGCAGCAGCACTGTGGTGATCAACATTGTTCCACTCAACCGCATAATTTGGAAACAATAACAACACTGACTAAACTAACTTCCTATGGGACCAACAAAATACTCTGATAATCAAATAAGTGACTGTATAATCACAAGTTAGGTTTACAGTAAAGGACTGTATCACCTGGACAGAATTTTATTAGGTTTTTAAAGGAATGGGATGAGGAGTAGATATTTATAAAGCTTGAGGATTAATTGAAAATTTTAAATGTCCTCTTCTATATCTGAATGTGCTTTGGCAAAATTCATGATACAACAGGACAGGACTGGTTGATATACTGAAGTGAAGAATTTTGAGCTTTAATAAAAAAACAGCTTCTTGATAAGGAAGAAGTTTGTCCGACAGAGCAATTTATTGTCCTAAGAAGGAAGCTGCTTGTCCATATGAAGAAGTACTATGCTGAAAAGAAGACAATTTGAGCAGTCCATTATTTGTGTAAATTGATTTTTAGCAACTTATTGCAATGAAGAAGAAATTTATTGGCTTACAGTCTTATCTTCCTGGGGAAGAGTTTCCTGAAAACAAAAGTAAAGTCACACTGATGAAAGCATCCATAGTTGTTAGTCTCATAGATAAGCCATACGGATGCAGACAGTCACAATTCTCACTTTTTAAAAAGGAATATAACTTTAGAAGGCAGAACTATATAAAAATAATAGAATTGAGTTGTGGAATGGGACCTCAGAAATCACCTCATTCACATTAATCTCCTTACTTCCTAACTGATGGTGGAAGGAGATAAAACTTAAATAAGAAGCAAATTATTCCCCCACAGTTCACCTCTGGAATGGCACAGTCAGGTCACCCCTAAGCAACATTCCTGTGTGGGTCCCTGACCTCATTATCTAATCAAAAGATATCATCTAAATCCAGGCTCACCATTCAATGAAAAAAGTTTCATCTGTCTCTTGCTTTTATAGAAATAAACTTCAAAATATCTGTCAATAACAGAGCTGACCAAAAGCAAATATGAACGCATAGCTATGTGGTTCTCAAAACATTTGTGTCAGTACATAAACATGTACCAATACACAAATGCAAAAAATATTCCAGAAGCCAAACAGATTTACATTTTAAAATTTACATTCATATTAAACAAGGCAAGTTTTCTCCAACTTGTCTTTATTTCTCCAACTAAAAACTTGGTCAATAGCAAAAAGTCTGAATATTATTTACTTTAGCCCCAAATTGCCTGGCAAGAAGATCAAGCAACTGGCACTTTAGCAGATTGTTTTATAAAGTTATTATGGCAAATGAAGTTTTGAACCACTAAATTACACATAATAACCTAATAGTTAAATTCCCATCCTGATAATGATTAAGTTGATTACAAATAAGTATCTTCTGTTCTTAAGTATTACACTTAAAGCCCAGCTTTTCTTGTATACCTTTGTTACTTAATTGGACCAGCATACACTAGATTCTATATGATTGTTTTCGTTTGTTTGTTTGTTTGTTTGTTTTGTTTTGTTTTTTGGTACCTGGGATAGAACCCGGGATTTTGTACCTGTTAGGCAGGTGGTGGAACCACTGAGCTATGTTCATGGCCTGATTCTATTTGATTCTCATTTCAACTTCTACTTCATTATTTAAATGTTGTAAAAATTTCTCAATCTTAAATTCTTAAATTTTTTTCTATGTTTTAAATTTTGAGTGGTTGATAAAGAAGTAATGAGCAATACTCTATGTATCCTTTTTGCCCAAAGGCATCTTGGAATTTCTTTTTTTTTTTTTTTTTTTGAGACTCACTATGTAGTTGAGACTGACCTGGAACTCACTATGTATCCCAGTGATACTCCTGCCTCAGCCTCCCAGGTGCTGGGATTACAGGCATGCACCACCATGCCTGGCTCCACATCTTGCAATTTCTGTTGGCTTTTCTTTTTAAATATTAGCAATGTGACCTTGGAAAATATATCACAGGACCTTGTCTATTTGTTAGTTTTCTTTCACTTGTAAAAGAGTTTTTCTGAAATATTACATGAGGTAATGTGTGAAAAGCACCTAAGAGCTCAATAAATATAAATCATTATTATGCATATTAAGGGCCTTGGTAGCCAAATAACAAATTTATAGAAAGCAGTTTTGTTGTTATATAGTCTATTATGCTATAGCACCATAAATTTCTCCTTTTTAGAAACTGTATAATAGCTTGTATAATAACACACTTTCTCAAATAAACATTTACCCGAAGCATCAGAGAAAATTAAGATTTCTTTATTAAAATTATTTCTTTTAAGGCAGAAGAGCCTACAACTTTTAAGACATTACTTAAAATCAATTATAATCTCCTATTTTCTCACTTTCCCTCAACTCTGCTGAATTGTAATTATGTGTGGACAGCATAGGTAGAACAAAATATTAGAAACATAAAGAGTAAATTCCTCTCTCTTTTTTTGGGGGGTACCGGGGATTGAACTATTCCTCTCTTAATAATAGTGAATTTAGAGTCATTTAAGAATAGTTTCTCTCACTTGAGTCATTGTTCATGAAATTACAAGCCCCAGAGTGTGATTTCTTGAATTTCTAGACAAGACCGCCTAAAATTCCTAAATCTCTCTAGATGGTAAAATGTGGTTTTATTCTAAATCATTATGTTCTTAGTGAAAATAAATTTAAGAATATATTCTTTAACTAGCAGAGCAGTCTGAGAATTAATTATATGTGCAAGGGGTAATTTGAAAGCCAACTGGTTCCCAACAAGCAAGATGTGGCATGCTGGAATTTACCTCTGATGATTTATCGTTCTGGGGAACTCTCAGTGTCACTTGCCTCAGAATATGTTTGGAAGAGATTACAGATGTACCAAGATCACCGAAAGCATGAAGCAGACAATGATCATAAATCCATCCTGTCAACTATCGCATTTGTATTTTTGCGTACTTAGTATATGTATAAAATTTGGATGAGAACCTGACAGTGATGTATAGCCAAGTGTTTGTTCCAACATTCTCACAGTCTGATGAGTAGGCTTTGGGAGTGCTGCAACACTACAGAGGAAATAATTTGCATTGAAAACCTAATATGCTATAGCCATATAAATTTGGCAAGGACAGAGAACTTAAATAGCCATATTATGTCTTCCTAAACCTCTTGAAATACATGACATTTAAAAGAAATCAATAAATGTTAATTTTCTAGAACCAGAGAAGTTCATTTTTAGTTGTGAAGGCTTCCCAGCTTTGATTTTTTCATTTTAAGTAAAAAATAAATTTTCTTGATATGATGTATTTTTTCAATATCTCTATCACATCATTCAGGTTTTGGAAATCATTGATATGTTTATTTTTACAGATGTGCACCCTGTTCACACTAGTAGTGATGCAGAACTTCATTTGTAGAAGTTGCATTAGAGATAGGCTAAAAAAAAAACCCAGTAAGATGAATTCCATAATAGCACTAAAAGACCAAAAGGAAGAATATCCAATAAGAAGGCTAAATTGGGCAAGCAAGGTAGCACATGCTCGTGATCTCAGCACTCAGGCAGGCAGAAAACTATAGCATTTCAGACATTTCCAAAAGAATCTCCTAAATAGAGTCATTCATTACCTTTATATTTTGTGAAGGAGTCTTTTAATCTCATTCATTTCTTTAAACAAATTAAACTTCTCCCTGGATGAGACAAGTATTCATTAGGTGGTTTGTATTCTAAATGGGTATAAACTTAACTGAAAAAGGAAGAATTGACAGATTTTAATGAAATAAAAATTGCTTTACCTCTCTCAAAAGACATTCACTTTACCGAATGATACGAAACATATCACATAGATGCAAGAATGCTAACATTAAACTTTAATCTACTGCAATCTTCTAGAATTTCTTAGACTTGAGAATACTATCTGACTTCAGTATCTGTGAGATGCTCCTTTCTTATATGACTTCCTTGAATTTTCTTGAAATGCTAGTTGTTACTCTATCAAGTTGTTATAGTCAAGCTGCTTTCTTTGACAGCCTCAGTGAGCTTGGGTTACTTGCCATCAAAAGAGCACAAATGATTGTAGCTAGTTGGGGTCCTATATGCCTCAGTTATCTGAATGTCAAATTCTTCCCCTCTGTTTGGGAAGTTTTCTGTCATTAATTCTAAAAACAGCTTTTTAAAGTCATTTGTATTTTCTCCTGCTACTTCATGGATTCCTATCAGTCTTATGTTATTCTTCTTTGAATCATCTAGGAGTTGTTGGAGCAATTTCTCATGCTCTCTTACTGTTTTTAAGAGACCTCTCTTTTCATGGTCACTGACTGCAATCTTATCTTCTATATCTGAGAGTCTAATTTTGCATTCTTTTATTCTGTTGCATACAATTTCAATGGTGTTTAATCTCCTGGATATCTGTTTGAATCTGTTTTATGGATTCCATTTCTTTCCTATGTTGGGCATTTATTTTTTCCATTTCTTTCTTATGCTGGACCTTCAGGGCTTCTATCATGGTAAATGGGGAGGGGAGGAGGGGGTGAAGGGAGGGCAGGGACAAGGGGAAAAAATGAGAATCAAGACCTATTATGTAAAGGTACAGAATTACACACACACACACACACACACACACACACACACACACAGATCTGTGTACCACCAAATGGTACATGTAACCCACTTAACAATACATCTGGCACAATTTTCATGCTCACTTGTCATCAAACTACTCTCAAAACAAAAATATGGATAAGATGAGCAAACAAGTTCACAAGAAGGTAACTTGATGAGCTCTAAAATCCTAATTACACACACACACACACACACACACACACACACACACACAGATCTGTGTACCACCAAATGGTACATGTAACCCACTTAACAATACATCTGGCACAATTTTCATGCTCACTTGTCATCAAACTACTCTCAAAACAAAAATATGGATAAGATGAGCAAACAAGTTCACAAGAAGGTAACTTGATGAGCTCTAAAATCCTAATTACAGATGTAGAGGAGATTCATTTTGAAGAAACTCATTTCAATAATAATTCTCAATATTTTCCATTATTTGAGTTGGGAGACAGGCTTAAATTAATGGTTAACATGAACAATAGAGAAAAATGGTAACACTGGAAAGTGAGTAGGAAGATAAATAAAAGACAAAATTATGGTAAATACATAGCAAAATGTAGAAACTTAAAGCCAATTGCAAATGGAAAGATATGATAATTGCACATGAAAATATATTTATTGTTATGATAATCAAATCGTGGTGTTTTACTAAGAAGAAACTTAAAAATGTTGAAATTATCCAGATAGGAATTGTCTCATTAACTCATGTGCTTAAATGAATAGTTTATAACCTTAAAAGTAAGTGTTTTAAATGAATTGTTATTAATTTAAATACAAGATTTAAAGGCACCAAATCAAACCCAAACTATAGAGATGCCATTGAATAAACATGGAATTATAACCAGTTCATTTCATTATTATAGATCTTAGAGATATATTTTTAAAAAATGTCTCAGTGACAATTTTGTGAAAAGCTACAAATAGTACAAAAGAAGCACATTAAACTAGAATTAAACTACCTAGATCCTGGGCTTATGAACATATTAATATACCATTGAAGCTTCAATTACTTTTTATCTTTAAGCCTTGAGTTATTTATGTTTTTCTAAAGGTATACATACTGTCTATTACTTCCTTCATGAAGTTATTTTTCTAAAAATATTTTATAAATACTATAGAATTTATTTTGGATTTATTACTTTCACTATTATTATTAATGAATTAGGACTTCCTCAAAAGAAGTTACCAAATTGAATACTTATTAAATATATTTACTTAAGACATTCAACAGGACAGCTTAGTAAATAAAAATCATAAGTTTAAAATGCTTAAAACTAATTTCAAAACAATATTACTCAAACATAGAAAGCAGAAAATTGAGATTTATTTATGAAAAATAGATTCATCTCAGTATAATTTTTATGAAAACTAAAAACAGAGACAAAATTGAAAAGCCTTTATGAATTGCAGAGTAAACTATGTGCATCTTTTTTTTTCATTTTCTTTTTTTCTTTTTTTTTTTTTTCATACCTGTGATTGAACTCTAGTCCTTGAGCTTGTGAGGTAGGCAGCAGAACCACTGAGCTAAATCCCCAGCCCAATATATGCATCTTAACATATTAAAATATGTGAAGTTGGTCTATCAAAATACTTAATTCCTTCTTAAAGATGGTGAAAGAAATGAATAACACAGAGCTAGAAATTGTTTTACTTCAAATGAAGACTGTTTCTAAAATTCAATATATATCATCAATAAATTTCAAAATATCTTAAAAATATGTGGGTAACATCCAGAAAATGTTTGCTCCCTGTCTCCATGATTATTTTCATAATAAATATTAAGTGATAAATATTAAAAAGATTGTGTTTCTCCATTGAACGATTAAAAGGAAATAATATCTCCTTTCCCACACAATTTAGCATTCTTCTAAAACTTAACAAATAATTTTTGCTGTAGTGTGCAAGCTATAGCTTGAAGGAAAATATATGAAGGAAAGAAACTGATAGCAATAGTAGTACAGAAATCCTCTCTGGCCAGCAGTACAGTAGGCCGTTCTCCACTATTACACTATTTAAAATCATTAAATGCTCTCTTGGACAATGCTCATTACTTCTTTATATTTTACAGATGACAGAAATTAGATAATTGGAAATGTAATAATTTGTTATAAAGTTAGATAGTGTAAAATTTAGAATTCAAGCTTAATTTTCTTTCCCAAAGGCCAAGCACTTAATCCCTAGGCCACATTACAACCTTATATGCAGAAAGAAAAGCATATTTCAGTAGTGATTAGTTTTTCTTAAATAGTATCCTGGAATGAAATGTGTGATTCTAGGATCCCAAAGTCAAGTTGGATAAAATACTTTCCTGGTGGAAAAGAGAATTATTCTTTCCAGAAAAGCAACTTTTAATATTAGTTTTTAAATATTTTGTTGGTTCATTAACAACCTTTTGGATTATAGCTGTGATTTTACTAAAAGGAGCTCTAGTGATCTCAAAATAAAATGAATTCCTTATAAAATGAAATGATCTCTTTAAAAAGAATTTTTAGTCATTTTATATGATCATTAGTTTTCACGAAACTATCTACAGCCAAATAACAATAATGATGATGATGATGATGATGGTGAAGATGTCGACAAATACCACCTATACCCATTCTCATCACTTTATTTTATTTTATTTTTCTCATTGAGTTTATTGGTACATTTTAGGTATACAGTACAGGTACATTCATCATTGGGATCGTGTACCTTTACATGTCAGAGCTTGGTTCTCATTTTTTCCCTTTACTCCTGGCCTCTCTTCATCCCCTCCTCCCTTCCCTATTTATAAAAACATTATTTCCATTTTTTCATTTTCTCTAATTTTTTTCTTTTCTCTTATTTCATTTCCCCTACCCTTCCCACTTCCCCTACACCTTTAATCTCACCTCTTTTTAAATGAACCCTTGGTTTAAAGCTTTGTAAGACCCTTTAGGAGTGATTGGAACAGAGCTTCATCAGTGATAGAGTCACCTTCATTAAGAAACATCTGCAGGAATAAGATATGCAAGTGAAAGTTGTATTCACGATATAGAAGGAAATAGGAGATACTTTGAAACAAATTATTTGTTTCCTTAGGTAAATATTGAAGAGTATCACCTGTTAATCTGAAGAGAACTTGTGGAAGTATAATATTTTTGAAATGGTTCAACAGCTTGGTTCTAGAAACACTATTCAGCTCAGCACATACTAAAGACGCACTCATTTTCCCATTATCAAACGAACTCCATTTTCTCTCTCATTGACTATGGCTGGCCTTGTGATTTTACTTTAAACAATAAAATATGTCAGAATTTAAAACTCTTTATATTTATTGTTACTTTAATAAGGTTATCTCAAGTAAATGTAGTTTTCACCATCTTTTTATCATTTGTGAAACTTAGTTCAGCAATGGTGAGATTAGTCTGCTTTCCGAAGTAATAAAAATGTTAATAACAAAAATAGTTAAGTAACTTATCACAGATTGTTTCCTAAGGTATAATTTGGAAATTTGTTGGGTTAGAGTTAATTCACATGCTGCAAAATCTGAAAAAGTCAGAAGGTGGTTTTATGAGCAACAATTTTTAGAACTTGCCATTTTTCAAACAGAAAGAAGGAAATATATAATCAATATTTGCTCTGTACATCAAACATATTTCTTTATTTTTAGATATGTTTCAAATTGGAAACAGCTCAATTGCCCATCAACTGGTGACTGGATAAAGAAAATGTGCTTTTTTAAAAAAATAAAATAAAATGGAGTACTACTAAGCCACAAAGATTGAGAAATTAGAGACATTTATAGCTACATGGATGCACACTGAGGCCATAATCTTAAGTGAAATCAACAGGACACGTGTAAATACTGAATTGTTTCTCTTGTGTAAGAAACTGGAAGTGTGAATAAGGATCAAAATGTAAAATAGATAATGTGAAATAGGAAGATAAGGCCCAAATGGGAAAGGGAAGGGGGAAAGGAAAGAAGGAAATGGAATTAGCATAAAATAATAAAAAATGGAAACAAAGTGTTTGTAAATAGAGGGGGAGGAGATCAGGAGATTTATCTCAGTGGCAATGCATCTGCCTTGCAAGTGCAAGGTCCTGAGTTTGATTCCCAGTACTGGGGGAAAAAAATAGGGGTGGAAGGATTGAAGGGAAGGCAGAAGAATGGGGAAAAAAATAAGAATCAAGATATGTTATGTAAAGGTACAAATCTCCAATAATGAATGTCATTATATTATATACCTAAAATGTATCAATAAAATTATTTAAAAATATACAAAACAATGAATAAAACTAGGCAAAAATAGAATAAATATAAAAAGAGCTTTAAAAGAAGAAATATTAACATGATTAATCAGAATCCGAATTTTACAAAACCAAAAATTAGAGATAGACCTACAAATACTGATAAATCAAATCAACTTCACAAATTTTCTGAGAAGGTACAAAGACATGCAGAAAAGATAGAGGGAGAGTTGCAGAGATTAACCAATCTTTTGAAGATTCCTTCATAACCATGGGGAAAAAAATCCAAGATAACTTTAAAATAGAAAAATAAAACCCTAGCTTTCAAAAATGCATTCAAAATTATACTATCTTTCTTCATTATTCTGGCATAATAATAATTGTCAGTTCACTTTTTATTTGCAAATCTATATGTACTGCCTAGTGATGTGTCACAAATACTATTTCTGCACTAGTGATGTCAAATGCACGAAAAATACTATTTTATGGATCTTCTAAATAACGTAGGTTCAGGCACTGAGTTTGTTTCATTTTTTCCCCTTCTCCTCCTCCCTCTCCTCTTCTCTTCCTCCTCCTTTTTTTTAAAATTTATTTTTGGTGTGACTTGGGATATTGATCCCAGGACCTACACACTGAGTTATACTTCCAGCCCTTTGTTTGTTTGCTTGTTTATACACAGGTTCTCACTAATTTGTTAAATTGCTCAGAAGAGGTTTGAATTTATGATCCCTCTTGCTTCAGCCTGTCACGGCACTGGGATTATAGGAGTCTGCCAGAGGTTCATCTCAGGAACTGAGTTTCTTTTTTGCCAAAAATGTATAAAGTTTGTTCATAGCATGAGAAGCCAAAGTATTATAGGAAACAAATGATTCTGTAACTTTGAAAGGCTCAAAATCACTTTAACATAACTAAGAATCTTCTAACATTTTCCATGTTTTTAGTCTATCTATATCATCTATCTTCTTCAACACATATCCTTGACTTTCTAAATAAACAGGAAAATCTCAAATCATTCCTGTATAAAAGGTCCAATATTTGAATTTCTCTTTAATTTTGGTGAATTTACTCCAACATCTACATACATTTGTCTTTTCCAGATCATCTCTTCCTCTGCTCAATGCTGATATCATGTTCAGAGAGCAGATATTCAGCAGCATGGTAAGCAATCGTCCTGGCATCCAAGTCAACCTCCCCAGCCATCACAGAGGCATGAGCATGAAACAGTGATTTGTGTCCTTAATAACACTGCTGCAGAAGTGCTGATTTCTAAGTGACTTTTCAATGGCAAAAATATTTGTTCCATAGTAATCAGAAGCAGAGATCTTTGCTTCTTTCCTTGTCTTCTAGAGCCTTTCTTAACACTGGAATTGAATTATCTTGCTCAAACCAAAATCACTACAATTTTCACGTGAAAACTCTCCAGTAGCTGCTTTCTAACTCAGAATAAAAGACCTATCAGTAAGACTCTACCCATTCTTCCTGGCCATTATCTTTCTGATAACATCTCCTACTTTTCTACTATCACTGATTCATTCTTCCTAATCTTTAATTATGTAGCATTCTTTGAATAAAATACTCCCACATTGAACTTTTAACATTTCCTTTCTGCTGCCAGGAATGCTTTCTCCAAGTATCTACATGATTTATTTCCTTACTTCCTACATTAGTTTTTACTTTAACTTTTTGTATGTCATCTTCTCTATGAGATCTTCTAAGACCACTTAATTTTGGGGTTAAATTTTCTTCTTTTTCATCCTGCTTCATTTTTCTCTGTGAAACTTAATACTGTATACTCTTCACACTGTAAAATGTAAGCTTCCAATTGGCAGTTTTATTTTTACTCTACTGTCTCTTTACTGCTGTATTCTTAATGACAACAATAAAATGATATCTGAAATTGTGCTCAAAGGCTATATGATAAGTGAATTTAGAAAACATGTTTCACTTATTCATATAATGATTTATGTATTTCAAAAACAACTGTCTGTTATCCTTTCCTAAATTTTTCCTCTATTTGTTAAAATCTATGAAAATTTGAATGTCTTCTCTATTAATACAGTAAGAGATCTTTTATGTCACTTAAAATAATATCATCTCAATATCATTGTTATACAAGATAAATTTTATCTAATGGATATCTGTGTCATGGGATCAATGCAAAACCATACCTGATAAATAATATAAGCATGAGTATGTCTTTCTTTTTCTCTATATGTTTTATAATGTGTATAATGGAGTATACTACTGTGTCCTACACTAGAGCTATCTTTTATAGTAGGAGATTATACTATTTATAATAGGTGTGAATGTTAGTTCGTGTCCTAGTCCCGTTAGAGGCCATTCTATAATCTGAGTTGATTTTACTTAACTTCATTTATTTATTGGTAAAATAAACAAAACTAACACTGATTACTTGGGGACATTTATTAAAGAAGATGGTCAAAACTTTAAAGTGTATAAATGTATGATAATACTGTGTTTTACTACTCAGAAATGCATCTTATTTTAGCTTAATTTTATTGACATATGGCATGTTGGATATGAATTCCACCACAGTTTTAGTTACTTGTTTTTGGAAGGAACTTACATTCTATAGGAATAGCTTATTAATATTTACTGACATTCGTTGTAGGAGAAAGGACTCATCAGCCAATTTTGTTTGCTCCTGAAAGTGTATTAGTAAGAGACAAAAAGTTAACTTGAAACTGGCTTTGGAGATCAGATGCATACAGGTCCATTTCAGGATTACAGATTTGCTTTATCAATTAGATGGAGGAAATAATAGTGATCCTCAGTCTTCAAAACTCTGTTAACATGGTTGAAGGAATAGCTCAGTAGTGGAACAGTAACCTAGTATGTACAAGATGCCAGGTTTGATCCTCACCATGGATTCAAAAACAAAAACAAATAAGAAAAAAAAACAACAACAAAGACTTCTGTTAGAGATTCAATGTCTTCCCAGCAGGAATCTTATACACTAGCAGTTATTTATAAAACCTCCTAGCAAATACGTCTGACCCTTCATGTAATTAATACCAACACTGAATCTCCCTCAAATGTTATCTTCTGGGCATGAATTCCTCTCTGCTTAGAACTCAGAGTGCAGAGGTGTAGGAAAATAACACAGAATGAGGAGAATGGGAATCTTTCTACGTATGTAATACTGATTGTCTTATGGCTCTGTAATTATGACTGGTGAGAGAACCACAGGGGAAGACAGGATAGCAATGAAGTGGCCCAAAGACTTTGGTCCCTCCAGCCTCTGCAAAGGGGAAATAACACACACGGACAAAGGTAGATGCACAATGAAGGGAGACAGTTCCTTTCATTCCAGCATGGTACCAACTATACTACTACAAAAGGAGAGTCCTGCCAGTTTTAGAAGCAATAAAAAATCCATTACCTCAATACTGGGAAGAAATGTGAGTGATAAGAGGAATTTCAAGAAAAAAATGCTGTTTTGAAATTCACCACAGAGACCAGAGAATTCGGGGAAAGGTCTTCATTTGTATCAAAGAAATTAGCAAACTTTATGACTTGAAAAAAAAGCAAGAGTCAACTCTGTCTACAGGGACACTAGAGATGTTTCAGTTGCTCTCTTGAACTAGGAAAGAAGAAGATGACAGTGATAATTCTAGATATTTTTGCCTGTGACAGTTGAGCCAAGAAGAAGCTGTTTTGATTACTGCTATTGAATTTTATTGTACAGAGCATCCAGGACAGAACAAAAGGCATTGATTCTCTTATTATTAAGTATTGATCTTATAGATTTTTTAAATTGTTAAGTCAATACTATTAACAGCTATGTGCTGAAATATTAGATGTCTAAGATGAGATGAAGAAATTACTAGAAAAAAACTAAGGTACCCAAACTGACTTAAGAATGAGGAAAGACTTATAACAAATATTGAAGGAGAAAATTTCAATTCACACAGAAAAAAGCCCAAGAATGGATGGCTTCAGTGGTGAAATATTCTAAATATTTAGAAATGATTAATATCTATTTTGGAAAGATGTCCAAAAAGCAGAAGGTGAGGGGACATTTACTTTCTTGCTCATCCTTTGAGAACAATACTACCCTGATACACCACCATTAGCCCCCCCAAAAAAAAAAACAAGACAAACACAAAGTAACATTGCTCTGGATATAGACACACACATCTTCAAAAAATTACTAGAAAACTAACTGTACATTATAAGTAACTGGAATTTATTCCAGCAGTACACATAAATTTGATTAAACATGAAAATCTATTAACACAGTATGACATAGCAATAGAGGAAAGGAGGGCAATGAACATTTCAAATACGTACATAAAAGTTATTTGGCAAAATCCAATAGCTCTTCAGGACAAAAATACAAAAAACCTAGAAAAAAAGGAAAACAACCTTAACCTGAAAAGAGGCATCCAGAAAAATACCACAAATATTGTACTTGAGTATAAAAAAACAAGAGTTTTTCTTTTTTTCTTTTTTTTTGAGATGGGGTCTCACTATGTAGTTCAGACTGCTCTGGAACTCACTGTGTAGCCCAGGCTGGTCTTGAACTTGCAGCGAACCTCCTGCCTCAGCCTCCAGAGTGCTGGGATTACAGGTGTGGGCCCCCATGCCCAGCTAGAGTTCATTTCTTATAATCCAAAATGAGAAAAAAAAATCCCCATTTTATTACTGTTATTCAATATTATACAGGAAATTGTTGTTAGAGCAGTGGGGCAAGAAAAACAAAAGATATTCAATGAATATAGGTCTCAGTATTCAAGATCAATGCACAAAATAAAAGATAATTTCATGCTAACAATGGGTCATATAAATGAAATTAAGAAATTTTTCCACAAACAGTCAAAATAATCGTGGAAAAAAGTGAATGAAGGTGGAAAACATAAACTTCCTATTTTCAAAACTTAATATGAAGCCACAACATCCCAAACAATGTTGTACTAGCATAAAGAAAGAAATGCAGACCACTGAGAGTACAGAATGCAGAAGTCATTTGTGGCCAACTGATTTTTTAACACAACCTGCAATCTTATCTCAACAGTACTATTGCAGACAGCTAAATTACTAATAAATGATAAGGCAGTTGAACAATGCTGGGCCTTAAGCATAGAAAACAATTGAGGCACATTCCCTGAAGGTTAACGTTAAAAAGAGAAACTACTATACCCACATACTTCTAGAAATGAATAGCAGTGATTGAAATTCTAAATAGACATTAATCACATTAATTGAGAACCAAATCATCCCTAGCTAGCACATTATTTACTACATGACTAGATTCCCTATTTGAGCTCCATTTAATCACTATTACCTGAGACAATAGTTTATTAACAGTCATGGAAATAGAAATCAAAATCATAACGAGCCCTTACTTCCTTCTAGGGTTTGTAGTGTAACTGCTTGAAATTTACCAGTACAACCCAGTTTTATTTATCAAGAGATGACCAGAATGCCATGTTCCAAAGTATCTGGCTTTCCATATAAAACTCGGAATACCTTTCCTGATAACAGTTCTCTCTATTCTGTGGGAAGCAGGCAGTATACAACTCATTGCTTTTTTATCCTCCTTTTTAGTCTACAAATTCTAAGAATTGGGTTCTTATTTAGTAGAAAGAGAATATACTTGTTAAAGTAAAAATCAACAGGGTTTATTTAATTTAAATTATTGAATTTCCAGAAAGTAGACCATTTCATTAAGAACTGATCTGCCAAAAGCCCATTTTCATAATGATTTGTTCTCTGGTCTGCCCTTAAGCAGAACTATGCTCCCCTCCTATCAGGTTTAGGTACAGAATAATCATGAAGAAGGAAAAAAAAAAAGCCTATCATGTAAGACTGTTATTATCATACCATTAAGCCAAGCCCCCCAAAATCATAAAAGAATTCCTCAATAGCCTTTAAAATATGGTTAAAGGAACATGCAAATTTGGCAAACTGGTCATTTAGAAAATTGTCTAAACCAGTGAAGTGGATTTTATAAAATGAACTCTAACAAGTGGACTTAGACTCTAAGTTCAAAGGAATGTTGGGAGAAATGCTTGAAGATCACTAGTCAGCAGCTTGAATGGAAATGTTCCAGAAGACAAACAGGCAAGGTTATGAGATGTTCCACCCGGAAAACATTTACATATTAGAAGGATAGACCAAGGAGTTAGTCAACATCTTTTCCTTTACACTGCCAGGGAAGGAGAGAACGGGAAGAGAATGACAATTCCAGAGAGGGAATAAAGTCACTGCCTCTCTGCTGTACCTAGGGCACAAACAGTGTAGGACAAATTGAATCAGATAGTGTTAAGTACTGAGAAAGGGCTGAGATTTTATTCTACTTGTGTGTTTAAAAAAAATCCTGCAATAAGCTACAGCCAAGTCTTCTTGCTTTTATGCTGGAAAGAGACATTATCTTTTTAAATTTTTTTTTCTATTTTATACTGCACTAAACGAATGTACTTTCTGCTCCAGCAAGAAATGCATTTCTATAATTCAAGGCTCTTTACTAAGTAGACATCTTTAAAAATATAATTTAAAACAAAAGCTATGTGCATTTCACATAATGCATGCAGCATATGGAAGAACACAGAGAATTATTTCCCAATAAATAGAATCTTAATTTAATATTTATATTCATCTAGCACCCTGGTTCATGGGCCACACAATTTGCTTGGCTTCTAAACTTACATCTTCTAAGTATTCTAAGATCAGTGGGAATCAGATAAAAACCTGATTAGTTTAGAGGCAGAAAAAATTATAAATTTAAGCCTCTGCCTATTTCCTATTGTTTAGATTCTAAGCCATTCCAGCTTCTGATTTCTTTTCTGTTCTGGCATCATATTTGGCCTGCATTCTACTTCTTTTAGTCTTTGATTAATTTCATAATCAATTAACAATAAAGACCACAGTTATCAACCTGAAACTTTGGTTACACTGTACTCAATGTAACGATTCTACACTGAACTCCTTTTCTGGTAAGACAATATGGGTTCTTGGGTGTTATGAAGAATCCGCTTGTCAATAAAAAACAGGTTCTTTGACCGTGAGGAAAAAAAAAAATGTTTATTCCAGTTAACAGAGACTAGAAATCAGGAGATTTGAACAGCTAGCTGGGTAAGACCACGTTAATCATAGCCACGTGTGGATGGTCTGACAATGGGAAAGAGAGATAGTGGCAGCTAGCTGGGAGAGATTTCTTCCCTGAGAGGATGGGCTAATACTAGAGGAGAAAGATATTAGCAATTAACAAGGAAAGAAATTATGTTTACATAGGGTTGAAGCGGATAAGTAAACTACGCTGATATATTTATGACTTAGACCCGCAAAGTAGGTCTGGACAGTCTATTTGGGTATGTATACAATTACTGTATTATTGTAAGCCAAGGGGGTTGTAAACCACATTTTTTAGTCCATTTGTCCTACTTACTGGGAAGCTGCTGATATTTGCTAAAAGTATTCTGTTTATTTTTTCCTGTTGATTTAAGGCAGGCCTGACAGTGTGCACTAAAAATTAATCTATTGCTCATAAGCAGGAGCTCCAAAAGATGATTTTTTTAAATGTTTCTCATTTGTAAAATAAAAGAAAAAAGTAGAAATAAAGTGAAAAATAAAAGAGGGCGCTATACGGTCTGAACAAATGTTACTGCTCTAAGTTTGGTTGTTCATACTATTCTTTAGAGATTCTATTTGCAATACCTTTACCTTGAGATGAAAGAAAGGAACAAGTGCCAAGTATGTTTATCAAAGGATCGTCATTGGTTTGTTCACAAGTAATGCGAACATCTAATGGAATAATTTCTCTCAAACATATTTACTCATTTTTATACTGCCTTGACTTGAAAAGAAAGTGAGTATACCAATGTACCAGCTGCTCTTATTGATATGACTCAGAGACGTAAAGGCCACATCTGCTCAATTTTAAAATTTAGTGTTTAATTAAATTGCTACTCAATTACTATTTTAAAGACTTTAAGGAACAGGTTTAAATCAAGCTGCAACTATGACACTAAGTGACCCAGGATCTACTGGTTGCATAAATCATAATCTAGTTCATAAAAGTGAAGTGGGGTTCTCACTAAAGTTTCCATCTAGACTTAGCACTTGTCTGAGAGGGGCTGTGACCTCTTATAGATTTGGTAAGAGTATTTTACTACGTGATGAGGCTAATCACTAGTTTGTCAAAGAATTTTCCTTATGAGTAGAACAGACGGCATAACCAAGTTACAAGAACAAGAATTTCCTGAAACATGAAATTTTGTTCATTCTTTGTATTGTTTAACATAAAAGCAAGGAAGTATTCCATATCCCAGCATTCTAAATCAACGTGTACTGTATCCATTTTCCAAATGTTTCAGATTTTAAAGCATTTTGGATTTTAGAATAGTTGCATAATGTTTACTGGTTGAGCCTCACTTACCTAAAAAATCTGAAAAATGAAATGTTCTAAAATTAGAATAAAAACATCTTCATTTACTTGCTCAAAAAATTTTTTTTGTTTCAGTACATTTTGTATTTCAAATTTTTAAATTGGATTTTCATATTATAATAACTATGTTTTTAGGTCTCATTGTATTCATCTAAAATAAAACTGAAAGAAGGAAACAATGAGTTCTAAAAAACCTCAGAATTAATAGGACTTTTGATTTTAGAATTAAAATTCCTGGACAGCACAGTTCTTTACACTAGCCTAAACCTTTAATCACACAACACATTTAAACATAGTTGCTGATACAAATTGTCTCACACATTAATACTTGACTTCTAATAATTGTGTGTTTTGCTAATGCTACTCTGATACATATAATTTGCATGTAAGGCAAGGACCTTGGTATCATGAATAGTCATGAATAACGAAGAACAGAGAGATTTGTCTATGCAAATTAGTAGAGCAAGCTCATGAGCAGTTAGTTCACCTGTGCTTGATTTTCTGTAAATACTTTTTCTGGATTTGCGATCTTAATGTTTTTTTTTTTCTTTTTTTGGTACCAGGGATAGAACTCAGGCCCTTGCACTTGTGAGGCTGGCTGTGGAACCACTTAGCCAAATGCCGGCCTTGAAAAAAAAAAATTTGTAACTTGCTCAGACTTTTGTTTCTTCACTGATGAAACAAACATGATAATAATTATATGCTTTATTAAATTATACTGGCAATAAATTTGATAATGCACAAAAAGTTGCATTGATCTAAAGTAAAAATCCAATGCGCTAAATATATCATTTTTCATCTCATTATTTATTCTTTCTTTGGGACTGACAAAAAGGAAATTGTTTTTAAACAACTCCATGTAGTTGAGGAGGCCAAATGTAGGGCTATTCCTATAACCAAACTAATCATGATATATATTCCCTATTTTGATAAGGACGTTTGAGGGCCATAATGTGAAATCTTATGAACAACACAACAATAAAATTGTGGAGCTTCTTTTGATTCTTTTAATCTATCATCTGTATATTTATCGGTCTATTCTCTGTCTGTTCATCTATCTGCTTTAGATTCTATATTTTTTTAAAAAATGAAATTCATTTAACTAATAACATTTAAAGCACTTTCACGAGTCCAAGGGTTCCTTCTGCATCCAGGATAAAAACTCATTATCATATGCCTCGATCCACTTATAATATTATTAGAGAAATTCAAAATTTTTTCCTGCAGCACAATTCTTCCTGAGAAGAGGTATGAGTAGATTGAAGTCCGTGGGAGTGGAGATGAGAAAATGATGTCAGTCTCTGTTCTCTGATAAGATTCTCTCTATTTTGCTCCACCCTAGGAGGTTTCTTCTCTACTTTCATCTTAAGGCAAAGGCTGAATACTGATGAAGCCAGCCTTCACCTAACCCCAGTGATTAATGTTTGGACAATTTTCTTGAATTTCAAACAGAATTTAAATTTGAATTTTGTGCGGGGTGAGCGAATCTGTCAAAACCAGTAATAACTTTCTTTCCACAGACGAAAGAAGCCAGTGAATTACCTCATGTTTGGACCTTATGCCTTATTGTGATGTGACTTTTGTATTTTTAGTACTATCTCAATTACTTTTCATGAAATTTGCTTTGAAGTTTTCAAAAAGTAAAGAAACATAATTCAATAAAATGACATTGCCATATCTTGGGAGGTGAATTCAAGCTGGTTTTTTTTGTTTTGTTTTTTTTAATTTTTTGTCTTACATTTCAGTTTTCTTCTGGATCTATAGAATGCTATATATACACATTCTCATTTATATTATGAATTTTTCTTTCTCTTTTGATAGAAAAGTTCAGAAATAGACTATATGTCTGATACATTTTACAAGAAAATACAACTTACAATCCTCTGAATGAGACTTTGCTTTTGAAAAATTAAAAGATGTGAATTCAGGGATAACTTATTTATTTGGTACTGGGGATCGGGATTGGGACCTTGCACTTGCAAGGCAAGGCAGGCGGTGGAACCACTGAGCTAAATCCCAGGCCCAAACTCAGGGATACTTTTATTTGAATTTGCTTTCTGCATGTAAAATGAGTAGTTATATTGATGCTGAGGGATAGATTAAGAATAAACAAAGAAAGAGAGTGTTATGTTCAAATATATCCACTTTAACAGAAGAATTTTTCTTTCCCACTAATGTGAAATAAATCTCATCTCTTGTACCCCTGTAATGATCTAGGATCCTAAAGAGTGTGCATAATCTTACCCTCTGGAACACTTGAGATTGCTCTCAGCATTTGCTCATTACCCTCAAATATCTTTTATCACAAAATCATGAGGTTTCTTAATCCAAGAATCCTTGGGTTGATTTTTAAATTTCTATCAATATATTGTTGTCTTGTAAATTTTTTGTTTTGTTTAGCTTTTAATTGACAGTAACCAAGAATATTTCCTCTGCCCTTACTGCAAAAAGCCAGGCTTATCTTTTGCAGTGAAGAGGCCAATTATTAGAAAAAACTGTGAGTTCCAAAGTCTTGACAACTGAAATTGTTACAATGTCTCTATGGTGAGTTTTCTGGCACAGTGTTCTTCAACAAGTGGTTCCTTGATGAACAGTATTTAAATTATTAACAGTCATGTTGAAGAAGGGCTTAAAGGAAAACAAGTTTTTCCCAATCTTGGACAGTATCCCCCCTTGTAGTTGTAATTCCTTGTTCTGGTACAGATAAGATTGGCAGTTATGCCCTGTAAACAAAGTTCATGTCACCGTGTTCTTCTAAGATTTATAAGGGTGTATGTTCATTTAAGGCTAAAGTATAAAACTGTTTGTCCCTGTCCTGTTTCTTGTGAACTCACTCGCTATGTCACTAGACAGATCAATCCCTTGGATCGAATGTATAAAAATGAACTTTTCTTTGTTCAAGGCTCTTCCTCTAGCCATTAGCCCATTGAGCTAGCGTTCACCTAAAATAAAGTCCTCCTGTTTCCCATCAGTCTCACCTTTCTCTTGGTTTCTACAAGGGTCCAGAAATATAAATTCTTATTCCTTGATCTACTTAATCCAGAACTATGTAGATGGGCCCAGCAAGGTGTGTTTTAAAAACTAGATGTTCTATTTGACCTATTAGCCTTCAAGATTTTTTTTTTTTTTTGTACCAGGGATCAAACTCAGGACCTTGTGCTCGTGAGGCAGGCAGTGGAATCACTGAGCTAAATCCTCAGCCCTTCAAGATTTTGATATCTTCCCCAAAGAATAAAAAACATCAAACCAAAATGATAAATGCACATCAGTGTTTATAGCAGCATACGAATACCCATGTTTATAGCAGTTTGTAAAAGCTAAGTCTTGGATATAGCCCAAAAGCCCATCAACCAATGAAGGGATAAATATTTTTTGTATATACAATAGAGTACCAATGAGCCATAAAGAAGGATAAATGTGAGACATTTCTAGGTAAAAGGATGCACCTTGAGATTATACTGAAAATAAATCAGACATAAATGTGTGAATATCACATTATTTCTGTGAGAAACTAAAAGTTTAAATAAGGACCAAAATGTATAACAGATATGTGAAATAGGAAAAAAACTATTCAAATAGGAAGGGGAACTAGAGAGAGTGCGGAGGAAAAAGAGAAAAGAAAAAAATGAAAACAAAGCTTTTGTAAACAAGGAGGGGAAGAAGAGTCTAAGGAAAGGTAAGAGAACGGGAACAAAGAAAAATCAAGATATATTATGTACAGATAAAAATACCCTATGATAAATATGATCATTATGTATATCTAAAATGTACTAATAAATTTAATTAGTTAAAACATTTAAATATTTTACAATTACACACTTTATATTTGATGCCCAGTGGTTATTTCTGATTTAAAGGAAAATTATTTTCACATTCATTTCTTTCTATGTTAAGATAAAACAAAACTGACTTCTAGATCAACATTTATATGTACCTTACATGACTTAGTATTTACATTCTTTGAATATGTCAATTGCATAGTAAACTTCCTTTCAAAATAGAAAATAATTAGAATTGAACTCTAGTTTATATAGAAAATAATGTCTCTTTTATTGAATTGTGATTTTTCAAAAAATCACTTCAAAACTATCGTTGTAACATACACAGATGCTGATGGCACTTCATAATTAAAGTTGTATCACAATATTCCATATTGTATGGGACACTGAAGAAATATTCTCTTTCAATAAGATGGCATTTTAGTGAATGCTAGGTTATAAACTTTTCTGATTAAATATGAACTTCTTTCACAAATTAATTTTCATTCAATGGCCAGAGATTAAATCATTCTATAAATTTTTATCTTCATTAAATGCTCAAAATTGTTGGACAGAAAAAAATTAATCTGAATTTGCAGTGAAGCAAAATATAATTAATCTTCAAATTTTTCTCACTTTCAATCCCAGACAATTTTGCTATAATGGTAATATTCTATATTCACAGCTAGCATTCCGTAAAATGTTAAAGGTATGCTGTTAAAGTAAGATAACACTCTAAACCCTCACATAGATTTGGGATACTCTACACATACTGGAAGAAAAAAAAGCTATGAAAATTTCCCAAATATAGAAAATAGATAACTATTTAAATTTTAGTTTTCCAAACTTAATTACTCAGAGACGCTTCTATATACATAGTAACTCTTCATATACTGGATAATTTCCATTCTGTGGAACACATTATATAGACTTTGGCTTTCATCTTTCTTTCATTGCATAAAATTCTTTTTTGTGCCCAACTAAATCATAAAGGCTTGTATTGACTTGGTGCACAAGTTTCCCAAACTGATTTTTAAATTATCAAACCTTCTTAAATGACATTGTCTGACTCAAGCTCTGGATATTTTAATGGTTAAGTTTCAGACTCGGAAGCAGAAGCATTTAGGAGATGCCTGCGTAGGTTTTCCTTCAGAAGCACATTTCAAACCGACCAAATTGAAAAGTAAAACATACTTTGAGGCCAATAAAGCTATCAATATTTATTTCCTGTCTTCTATGCTACCTTTCCCATTGCTGCATGTAAAACCCCAAACCTAACACCCACAATTTAAAGATGTTTAATTTGGCTCACAGTTTCAGGGGAGTCAGTCCATAGTCATCTGGCTCCACAGCAGATAGAATGTGGTCCTGTAAAGCTGCTAAATTCATGGCTGCAAGGAAGCAGAATAGGGAAATACAGTCAGAAAGGAAGGGCAAAGAACCAGACATAGGCCCCAAGGCTGTGCTTTCATGACACACACAGAAGTGATTTCACCAGTCTCCTGAAAGGATCCCAAAGTCAATCAAGCTGGTGCTCTACCCTAACTTCCATAATTTCTTCAGCTGAAATCCCAGAAAACCCACAGTGGTTTCCTGAGATCTCATTTATTTCCCTCATTTGGAGTCAGCAGAGCCTGAACTCATTAAAACTAGTGGGAAAATATGAGAGCAGTGAAGCTTTTCTTCTGTTTTCCCTGGCTTATCTTTTGTTATATTAAACTACAGGCTGATTTCTTCTTAGATTGATGATTGAAGATACCTTATCTCTTTGTTTACCTAAGAATGAGCACAAGAGTGGACCTCTTCTCTCATAAAATTTTAATTCCTTCCTAGATTTATGTCTTTATGTCAGTTTTTGTTGTTGTTGTTGTTGTTTGTTTTTAGTTCTCTTGGCTTAAGCATCAACTGTAATTATATAGCTTATTTGGAATTGAGGTAATTAGGATAAGAATGATAGTCTTTTATAACTTGATAAACCAAAAGTAAAGTAATTCTTTGCAGTACCATTTTTTAAAGAATGTGCTTAATTTTAGGGTGAAATTGAATCACAGACTCACCTTTAGTTAAAAAACATTAAATTATTAATAATAAATATGAAAATAAAAATACCTGAAAGATTTTTCAAATTGTGGTATATAAATGAACTATTGCTGAATTTATTAAAGTGGAAGGGGAGAGAAGACAGATGAAGAGAAGAATAATAAACATTAGAAGAAGACCAAGTAGGGAAGAGCAGAAAAAGATAAATAGAAAGAAAAGGTCAGCTACCATTAGTGGGGCAAAAATGATTATTTTTATATCAAAACTCTGAGAAGTGAATAAAAGCCACATGATTATGTTCTTATTTCACCATGTCCACGAAGTATATGAATTTAAATGACAAGCTCTACCATCAATTCATGCATTTAAAATATATTTGACTCTGAAGCAGAAAGATCCCTGCAAGGTCTAGGCCAGCCTAGGCTGCATAGTGAGTTCAAGTCAAGCCTCAACTATTCATTCATTCATTCATTCATTCATTATCTTTGATTCCTAAACTTTTAATCCAAACTCTTTACATTTTTAACATATTCACCCTCTCTTCTTCAGCGGAGTTTTATATATTCATAGAATCTTAATAGATGGGATATAAAACCCTACACATCATCATTGGAACAAGTGAAAAACACATATAGGAAAAAATAACTTACTGTAGTTACTAAATGAGCCAGAAGTACATTACAATGACATTTAATGAAGTGAGCCCTGCCTGCAACTTGCAGATGGGTGAGTTCAAATGATTTACATAGAAAATGGCAGAAATTATTTGAGAAATGCAAAACTAAATTCTCAAAATATATCATTCTATTGAAGCAGAGACTATAGGCAAGCTTCCTGCCAAAGGTCAATGTGCAGTTTAACAGCTATATTATTCTAACTATATTATTTATCTTTTTTTCTGTGTGAGGCAATGCAATTATTTTGGAAACCATCAAGCTTAGATGGGGATAGAACCCAGCACTGAAATCTTTGTTGGCATGGGTGAGAGTGGGAAGACAAGGAAGATCACATAAACCAGACTGATCATCTGAAGGAAGTCAACTTTACTCTAAAGGAAGCTGGACTATTTGAAGTAGAGGCGTTACATTAAAAATTAAACTTTTATTTAAACTCAACGTTAGTTTTGTTCAATAATAATAAAGTATGGTGAAGGTGTTTTGTGCCAAATGGCTAGATAAAAGTGAACCTTAACACAATGAAATTCATGGCCCAAAACTCACATAAGTCACCTACTTAGCAATTACTAAGTACCTATAATTATATATATATAAAGAGAGAGCAAGCATTTCACCAATTATTTAGCAAATTGTGAAATATTTTAAGTAATGGAAAACTCCTTGTGTGACTTTTGACTTGTTAAAATTATCTAGACTTAACAAGTATTTTTCTTTGTTAAATATGATCCCATGAACCAATAAAAAATTTAGCCAAAAAGCAATAATGAATTGAAGCATCTTTTGTCTATATATAAAGAGAGAGCAAGCATTTCACCAATTATTTAGCAAATTGTGAAATATTTTAAGTAATGGAAAACTCCTTGTGTGACTTTTGACTTGTTAAAATTATCTAGACTTAACAAGTATTTTTCTTTGTTAAATATGATCCCATGAACCAATAAAAAATTTAGCCAAAAAGCAATAATGAATTGAAGCATCTTTTGTCTTTGATTTCATTGAAAGAGAAATGAATTTTTTGTAAGAAATTTAAATCTTCCAAATATACCAGTACATTATACATGAATATCTTCAAAATACGTTGGAGAATAATCCAATGCAAAATTTGTGTAAATGTTTCATAATTTCCAGTAGGCAATTATTTCAGAGTACCAATTTAGTAGATTTGTATTCAGAAAGCTGTGTCATTTCTTAGTGAAGATCATACACTCTGGAATCATATCTCTAGAGTTTGAATCAGGATTGACTGAGTTTTTTACTGTCTGCAAAATTTTATTTTTTTCTGAATGTCCTATACTTAGAATATTATGTCATATTTTCAGATTTGATTCTTGCAGTTAGTAATATGAATTTAAGATTTTTCCATGTGTACTCATGGCTTGGAGGTTCATTTCTTCTGAAGGTTGAATGATAATTCAAAGTCTGAGTGTACCACAGTTCATTCATCCACCTTACAGAAAGATATTTTATTTACTTCCAACTTTTGACATCTACGAATACACACATTATAAACTTCTATAAATTCATTCAGTAATGCCTCGATTCATGAACACTTCTGTTTATAAACAATTCGGTTCACAAACAAAAGAGTTTGAGAAAACTTTGCTTCTGTTCACAAACTCTGCATCAGGTGACAAACAAGACCACAGCCATTTTCCCCACACAAATACAAAAGCTGCCCTCTTCCCCCAAACTTTAAAACAAATGAAGTTTGTAAACCAAGATACCACTGTATTTTTAAGAATATTAATTTTTAATTCATTGGGTAAAAATAATAGATTGATTGTAAAGTGAGAGCATGTTGAGGTAGGAACAAACTGACGAATTATAGTGTAAGTATTGCATTAACTCTTGAAACGAGCTGCCTTTGTTCCTTACCATCCTTACCGTCATTGGTTATTGATATTTTAAATTTTCCCCACTTTAGTGCGTGTGTAACACTATCTTATAGTTGCTTTCCTTTTCACTTTACTAACACTATATTATATCAAACATTTTGTTTACTAGTTTGCAATCTGTGCACCTTTGGTGCAGTGTTTTATCTCATATTACTTTTTGCAAATATTTCACGTAGGCTGCGATTTGTCTTTGCATTCTATTGGCTTTATCTTTTGCAGAAACAAAGTTAATTTGGGTTGTTTTAGCCATTAAGTTTTTGGTTAATGGTTATAGCAGTAATAGAAAAACAATATAGGAAATGCTTTTCAAATGACAATAAAAATACATTTTGAAACAATATAGTCTAGCAAATAATATAATCTTATATTCTCAAAAGTACAAAATTATGTATTCCCATGGCCTCTTTTCAATCATGGGTAACAATTTTGGGCTAAGATGATATTTAGGAAGACGTATGCTGGAGCTCTGTCTACCATTTGTTGATCTGAGCAGTACAGGTAGTGCTGAATCATAGCTTTGCCATCATAGCTTTGTTTCCAGTCATCTTTGAATATCTTCCCTAAAATATCAGTCAGATTTCATTTAACAAAAATGCAAAAGGAAAAACACATATATCAGGACTTTAAGTCAAAATTATAGTTTGAAATAGCCTGGACTGTATTACTGATCTTCTGTTTTAATCTCTATACTATTAGCCTCACTTTTGTTGTTGTTGTTGTTGTTGTTGTTTTGTTTTGTTTTTTGAGACATTGTCTAACTATGTAGTGGAGACTGACCTGGAACTCACAATGTAGCCCAGGCTGTTTTTGAACTCACAGCAATCTTCCTGCCTCAGTCTCTGGAGAGCTGGGATTATAGGTATGCACCACCATGCCTGGCCCTCACTTTTTTTTTCTTTTTATTGAGTTTATTGGTACAATCTAGGTAAACAATACAGTTACATTCATTATTGGGATTCTGTACCTTTACATAATAGGTCTTGATTCTCATTTTTTCCCCTTGTCCCTGCCCTCTCTTCACCCCCTCTTCCCCTCCCTATTTACACACACTTTATTTCCATTTTTTGTTTCTCATATTTTTTTCCTCTCCCTTATTACCTTTCCCCCACCCTTCCCACTTTCCCTACACCTTTAGCCCTTTGCTTCCTATTTCACATTATTGATTGTTTCATTAGGATCCTGTGTACTATTATAGTTTTTTCACACCAGAGAAACTATTCAGTATTTCAGTTAAAGAAATCTCTGTATGAACATTAAAAATAGGGAATCCTAAAATAAAACTAAAAAGAAAAGTAAAAGAGAAAAGGCAATGATGTAATATTAAAATAATCCATAATTCTGAAGATGAAAATGGTCTCTTAACATATTTAAATTGCTTCTTGCTCTTGTAGTCTTATCTTATTCTTTTTTTCATTATTTAGAGAATACTTTATTAGTTTCTGTAATAAAACCCATGTAGATATGACCTTACATATTTAGTACAATGTGTTACCCCTGTACAAATGGAAAAATAAAAATTAAAAAATTAACATTTCTAGACCAATATGGCTGTCCATTTGTGTACAATGCTAACTCAACACAGTAAATTGGGATAACTTTTTCCAAAGTTGACAGCACCATTAAAGTTTCCCAAAATTTTTTTTTATAGAGAGAGAGAGAGAGAGAGAGAGAGAGAAACTAATACTAGCAGTATGTTATGCATCGATAGCAGTAACAGCTTTTCCAGCTTCTGCAGTCATCTGAACAAAATTATAGACATATTCAGCACATTCCATTAAAAAAAAAAAAGAATAATATCCAGAAAACAGCAAAGTTCTGTGGTTGTTGTGGTACCTTGCATCATTTTTTTATAAGCATTTTAATCATCATCTGGAAAGAGAACATTCTAGAGTAATATCATTAAATATAGCTCTGATAAAGCATGGTCACTATTATGTATCATAAAGCAGGTACAAGATATTTTACATTCACAGAGGTATGATATAGTATCATCCTACATCAATAACACTAGAATCAGTTTTTGTTTGAAATTTGCTTTGTCTGCAAATAAGATTCCTACCCCTATTTTTTTCTGGACTCCTGTCACATGGAGAATTGTTTCTATCCTTTCACTTTCAGTCTATGGGCTTCTTTTTGCACTAGGTTTGTTTCTTGTATACAACATATTGTTGGATTTTGCTTCTTATTCCATTTGCCAGTCTATTTCTCTTGATTGGTGAGTTGAGGCCATTGACATTGATGATTATAACTGGTATGTACTGACTTATTATTGACATGTTATTGGCCTTTTGTTGACTCTTTTTACTTTTTCACCTTCTCCTTTTAGTTTCTTGCCTTACCTATTTGCTTTGCTCTGTTGGACCTCATGGTGTTGTTGCCTTCATTGTCTTTTTCTAGGATCTTGTTTAGAATTACTTGTAGTGCTGGTTTGGTATTCATGTAGTTTCTCAGGTGTTCTTTGTCATGGAAGTGTTTTATTTCCCCATCCATTTTGAAAGAGAGTTTTGCAGGATACATCAGTCCAGGTTGGAGGTTGTTCTCTTTTAGTACTTGAAATATCTCATTCCAGGCTCTCCTTGCCACAAGGGTTTATGTTGAAAAGTCTGCTGTGATTCTGACGGGATTTCCTTTGTATGTGATTTGTTTCTTTTCTCTTACTGCTTGTAGTATTTTGTTCTTCTGTTGGGTTTCTGGGATCTTGATTATTACATGTCGCCTTCTCCCACCGTGGCCACCATTGCTCCAGTGCCATGAGGTACCCGGGGGTACGATCCACCACAAGAAGGAGAGCCATGCCTTCTCCCACCCCAGCCACCATTGCTTCAGTGCCTCGCAGGTGCCCCTGAACCCCCATAACTCCCCTTACAATGCCCCCATGCACTCTCAGACCTCCTGACTGTGCCAGTCTTTGCACCCACTCTGTAGAGGAAGAGGTGGTTATCAAGGGTATTTTTCTGAGTTCCCAAATTTGAACATCTTTAAAGAAAGGGCATGGGAAACCTGTAGTAGAACGGTGTGCAGTTCAACCATTCAGAAGGTTGGGGAACTCAATCTGGGCCTTGCAGCTCGAGGTCAGTCAGCATCATGGGGTTCAGCCATCAGCTAACTAAGATCAGGGGTCTTGCATCCTCACTCTGTCTGAGCCATTAAATGACAAATATAATATATTGAAATTTTGTACACTGCAGACATGTTCTGTAATGCTTCTTGATTTCAATTTAATTCAAATTATTTAAGGGTGATAGACTAGTGACTATCACAGGTGGTCAGTTACCAAGTTGTGCTTGATCTTAATGTGTTGCTGATTGTATCAGCTGGGATAAAGCATTGTAGTTGATTTGAGGAGCTGTTTTCTCTGATGTTATGAAGATGAGAATGTCTGTGGGTCATTAGAGACACAGAAGCTAGGGTGTAACAATATCAGGAAGATTTGGGTGATAACTCAGAGATTAAACCAAGGACAGTCCTACAACAAAAATAAAAATGAGAAAGCACTTAAGTAAGACACAAAGACAGACTTCCAGTTCACCAGTGGAAAACAGTAGGACAAATGAGGATGAAAAGGCCGACAGTGAACCGCCAGGACACCCTGAACTCAAAGCACAGGAAGTAACAAAACAGATCAATCAGGCTCTAGAAAAATTCAAAACAGAAATAATTTCCCAGAAAACCATAGAAATGGTGAGCAAAATGGAAGTTGTGATTCGAGACTCTAGAGCAAAAACTGAAAAAAAAAAAAAAAAATAGATGAGCTCAGGACCATGATAGAAGCCATGAAGGACCAGCATAAGAAAGAAATGGAAAAAATAAACACCCAACCTAGGAAAGAAATGGAATCCAATAAAACATTCAAACAGATATCCAGGAGATCAAACACTCCATTGAAAGTGTACGCAACAGAATAAAAGAATGTGAAGATAGACTCTCAGATATAGAAGATAAGATTGCAGTCAGTGACCATGAAAAGAGAGGTCTCTTAAAAACAATAAGGGATCATGACAAATTGATCCAAAAAACTCCTAGATGATGCAAAGAAGAATACCATAAGACTGATAGGAATTCATGAAGTAGCAGGAGAAAATACAAATGACTTAAAAAAGCTGTTCGCAGAATTAATGACAGAAAACTTCCCAAACAGAAGGGAAGAATTTGACATTCAGATAACTGAGGCATATAGGATCCCAACTAGCTACAATTAAAAAAAAAACTCACTTTTTAATAGTTAGTATCTTAATACTCCAGGCACAGTATGCATAAGAAACTAAAGTCTCGGGTGGGGGATCTACTTGTGTTTTGTTTGTACTTTTAATTATCAAATTTTTAATTTAATAAATTTTATATGTTAAAATGAAGTTTCACCTTTATTTGTTTTTAATTTTTTGGTACCAGGGATCAAACTTGGGACCTCACACTTACAAGGCAAGCAGCAGAACCACTAGGCTAAATCTCTGGCCTTATCTTGATTTTTAATCAGGGCCAATATTTTAATGCTTAATATATCATAAAAACAACAATTAGGAAGCGCTACTATTTAAACATATGATAACAGCCAAAAACACATGAGAACCCAAGAAGGAATAGAATTAGATCTTCTGTATAAAAACATGGCCTCTTTGTATACTTTACAGATAAGAAATAATTTAAGAAATAAATGATTAAGATGAAACAATTCATGTAAGGACATATTCTCAAGCAGATCCAAATTATTTTGTAAATAAAGTCTTTGGTTTTCCTTTCTTTATTTCCTATTTGTTTATCATTTTAAAGGTACCTTCTGGAAACCCCTGGCCAGGATTTTCTGCAGAAAAATTATAACATTGTTATTCTCTACTTTAAACATTCACTCATCTCATGTCCTCAGAGGAAAGCTAGACTCTGAACAAACTAGTTTTACTCTATCCAACCAACCCCATGTTTCACTGCCATTTCTATTCTGTAAACCCCATTCTCTACTGTAAAGAGTGACTCACTCTTCCTGGAATACACACTAACTCCCTTGAATGCACCTCTACTTCTGCCTGGTAAACTATTCTTATTGAATCCTACACTATTCAATTGCAGATTTGGTCTGTGAAAATTTTCTGATCTTTCCAAAAATAATTAGTGAGCCTATTATCTAAACTTCATGAAATTATGATCTGAATTGATCTATTCTTTCATATGGTGCCATTTATTATTTCATAAAACTCCCTATTCCACTGACATCTTTGAAATAAATAACTACGTAGTATTCATATTTGACTGTATATCACATAACAGTGATTCTGCTCCCTAATAAGGCTATATTAAACTTTTAAAACTCTTTGCACCTTTTACTTTCCTTCCCCAATCATATATTTGAAATGTTTATTTAAAGCATATAGTGGAAGATGAGAATCTGGTATGCCAATACTTTCTCTCCAAATCTCATATTGGTTTTCTTGTTGGATTTACTGTGTTCAGTCCACTTTGTATACTCCCTTTCTTTCCTTCATGGGATTGTATCTATAAAAATCTCAGCTTCTCTTGTAAAACATTCTGATCGTGTTACATTTAGCTTCTTTATTGTCTTTCAATATTACATTTAGCTTAGTATAAAAACAGCATTTACTTTCTAATGGAAGAAAACTAACAGAAATACCAAGGTTTTTTTTCGGGTTGTGTTTCTTTTGGATGTATTATACCAATGGCAGTTCTGAAGCATTATCATCAAATTTAGTTATTACAGTGTTCAGAATTTAATTTTGTTTCCTTTTCTTTTGCTTTATTTTTTTTTAATAATATCTCTATGTAATACTGGCCTTGAATTCACTGTGAGGCCCACTTTGGCCTCCTTCTCTTGATCTTTCTGCCTAAACTTCCCGGATGCTGGGATTATAAGCATATATCACCATGCCTAGCTCTGTGCTCAGAAGTTTTACCTGGAGAGAAGAATCACACAATGACGTTAAAGACCTACGGATAAACTACCTCTATTGAGAAAGACCTGTGTATCCATAAAAGGAAGTAGATGCCTGCCTTCTCTGTACAGATGGAGGCCTGGTAAAGAAATTCAATGTTTTAAAGCCATCAAGTCTAACCACAATAATAATAACAAAAATGTAAATCTGGCATGAGAAGAAAAAAAAACATATTGACTTGTCTTTTTAAAAGGGTGTAAGAGACAGAATCTCATTGATGTAAAAATTTCACTAATTCTCATTAAAATTAGGATTAAGGATTACATAAAATCTAAAAACTATGGGATCACTTAGCAATTAATTATTTCCCATCCAAACATTGAATTTTTAAGAAAATTTGAAAGTAGATAAGCCTGAGAAAGAAAATAAGAGTTATCTAAACAAACACTTTACAAGAAAAATAGTTTTGTCGGTACTGTTCACCTTCAGCAGGGTCAGAAGCACTCACTTTCTCAATAGCAAACTATTCCTCTAACTCTACAGATTCACATTCCTCCCCAGGTTATACTGTTTTCCTGAGCTGTCTCCTTCTTTGACAGAAGTGTGGTTCTCACCAATGCAGAAAATATGTAGATGTTTCAGAGGTTATTGGTAACAAAGGTCACCCTAAAACTGAAATCAAATCTTAAATTGAGCTGTTTATTTAAAGACTCTTTCTTTTAGCTTTACAGAAGTGGCAAAGGTCAAGATTCCTCTATAGTTGATTGCTTTAAATTTTATGTTAATTGGCTTTTGAGTATTTGATTCAGTTCTGAATTCATTTGGTTTACACATAATTTTTTCTAATGTTGCTTTAATGGGTGTTTTAGGAAAGTATTTCATGCAGGGGCTTATATACTTCTTTATATGAGTCTTTATATTTTTAGATGTCCAGTTTTCATGTGATTTAACTCAGAGAAAAAACAATACATCTCAGATTATTTGCCAATCCAATGATTTCTCCCTTACATTTAGAATAATGCTCATCTTAGCAAAACAAGATGGCAACCAGTGCCCTCAGTAGTTACTTATCTAGTGATATATGTGTCCCTTCCACTTCAGAAATCCTAGTTAAAGGCATCTAAGAAGAAAAAATGATGTCTAAGAATAGCTAAACTTAAACCAAGATAAGTGGTAATTGGGAGAGACAGAACACTTCTAAAACCTAGGAGCAAAACATTACTTATAATAATCAGTAGTATTAATACCTCTATAGAAAAGCTATGGCAAGAGACAGGCAGTTAATGTAGGGCAGTAGTTTAGTTAATTTTTTGTTCTAGTATCTTTTTTATTTTATGAGAAGATAAAATTAACAAAATTTAATAGCAAAATAATAGAAGAATTACAATATTTAATACACTATTGTTATCATTAAAGTAGTGACTCATATTACAAGACATAAAATCAAAGTTTTGAGTTATTCTCTGTTTCTTTTCTGTAAAAGTCTTTCTGGCTGTTATATTTTGCAGCTTTTTTTGTCTTCTGCTACATATTTTGG
The DNA here is from genome assembly GCF_012274545.1 of Fukomys damarensis. Taxonomy (NCBI): domain Eukaryota; kingdom Metazoa; phylum Chordata; class Mammalia; order Rodentia; family Bathyergidae; genus Fukomys; species Fukomys damarensis. Next base: position 34,591,753 of record NW_022900932.1, read on the forward strand.
ATCCACTTGAAATCAAAAGTTTGACAACCATTTCGATCACAATAATTGTAATTCCAATCATTTTTCTAAAGTCAACTCTATTCTACTTATGAGGTAGGAAAAATAAAAGATAGGAAAAAGGAGACAAGGAAATGATACTCAAAATTATACTTCAGACGAACTGCCAGGACACAGCTAAAGTTACCTAAGGACATAAACTGGCTCAATTGAGAAAGTAAGGTCCAGAAACCTGGCCCTGAGATAAGGACAACCCCAATGTGTCAACAGTCCTTGGCAAGATTTATACTTCTCCCCTACCAGACTCATCACTAGAAAGCCATAATTTCATCTAATTAAGAGAGTAAACAAAATGGTTAAATAAATACAGAGAATATTTAAATCATTTATTTAAAACCCTTTTGAGGGAGAAGAGTGAATGGGTGGGTGGGCTCTTTCTTCTCTAGCTTTAGACTCCACAGAAAAACCAATATAAATATAATATAAATATATACATATATATTCATTAATATAAAGAGATATATATATTCTTTTCCAAACTTTAGCACATTTCAATTATTTTCAGTGCCCACATTCCCCTAGTGAGTCTGCACTGTACTTTTTCTCTTTGCCTAATAAACCCTACTCTTGTCTTTTTCTGGCATGTCTTAAAAATTAATTTTCTTCAATGGAAGGCAGAGAGCTTTCTATAATGGAGTGGGTCAAAGTAAGAAGAGAAAAGGAAAAATAAGAGAACAGGAAAAAATGGAAACAAAGTCTTTGTAAATAGGGAAGGGTGGAGGGGGTGAAGGAGGCCAAGAGAATGGGGAAAAAGTAAGAACCAAGATACATCATGTAAAGGTACAAGAGCCCAAGGATGAATGTATCTGTACTGTATACCTAAAATGTACCGATAAAAACAGTTTTAAAAAAGAAGCCATTAGAAAACTTCTCTTAGTATATTTGCTCACTGGAGAGGAAGGTTCTACACTCACTTTAATATGGTAGTCTCTGGACACAGGGGCTATGGACAGACTGGACAGAAGCAAGACTGAAAGCACGGATGCCAGTAGGAAGTACCATCGTAGTCTATGTAAGAAATAATTATGACCATTCCTGGATGTATTTGCCTGACATAATGTAAAAGTCAAAAGCAAAGAATCTCAAGAATAAAGTGTAAAGGAAAACTATGTATTACTCCAATATTTCATTAGCAGCAACTACGTTCTAAACCCCAGAACTG